>NC_043997.1:19835681-19860681 GCF_902150065.1 Myripristis murdjan
AGCTCTTGGCTTCGCCCGACCCACTTAGTGTGGCCACTCACGACTGAGCCGGCTTTGTTAAGCCTGCGTTTCAATTGGACGAGAGCAGCGGGTATAATTTGTCATTATTTAACAAGGCAGATGGTGGGCAGGTAAATTGTTGTTTTCAATCCCATTTTTCTCTCAAACGTACTCAAAAAAAAACAAAGGGCACAACAAATAGGTAAATTATTGTTTCCTCTCTGATTTTCCTTGTAGTTCATATTGTCAACATTGGGGGTGGGTTGAGAGAAAAACGGTTGGGTTCCCTCAGTTCTTTCTCCCTTTTATTCTGCTGTTAACAAGAGGCAGGCGTTTAATAATTTGCACTGACAAGACATATGCCATCCCTTCTGTCCAGCTTCAATCCAGCCCCTGGGTAGGACATGGGTATTAATGCAAACATAATTTATATCTGAGCCTGGGCCTGAACACATTTTCAAACAGAGCAGACAAGCGATGGCAGGCGAGTTCCTTGATGTGATATGTGAAAGTAATGCTCTCATACAAAATAATTCGGACATCTGACTGGTATCAACTTCCATACAAACATCATGCCTGAATCAACAGACTTTTTCACAAGAACGAATAAAAACAATAACAGCACAGCTTTTGTTACAGGATCAATCCCCATATGGATAAAACACCAGCGGCTGAGCACAGCTAATAGCTTGATGCACACAGGTTGTCAACACTTTGCTGTCACATTTCTCTGTAGTGTGAAAACCCTCTCAATTTAAATTTGGCAGTTTTCTCTTTTTCTCACTTGAAGAAAAGACGTGCACTGTCGCTTATGTGGTGAATACATTTCAGGTTCCTTGGACCAGTGGAAGCCATTCAAAGCGCATTCTGCATTTTCAAAAATGCACTAATTTCACTTGGAAAAGAACAATTGTCTTTTTTTCCCCCCCGGTCTTAATTCCTGAAAAGCTTTGATTTCAGAGATGCTTCTTCATACTTCTTCATCCTGTGCAGAGCTGCCGTTTCATCCTTTTTCATGCAAAACATACACACTCCGGGCCTATTTATAGAAGATTCCTAAGTGATGGCTTTCTACCTGTTGCAGATGCAGCCACTGGCGAAGTCACACCGCTGCACTGCTGCTCCCCCCCTTCAAGAGGACTTGTTTGGAAGGCCTCGCAGTGCGAACGCAGAACAGGACTTCTACAATGGCTGAATGGTTTTCTACCTGTGAAGTGATCTGTGACAATGTTCTTTACCTATTAAATCTTTGGATAACAGAGACTTGGGGTTGAGTTTAGTACAAAGGTAAATCACGTCCACACGTCCTGCTGCAAAACAGTCATGTGGTATTTCAGAGCTGCCGTACAGTGTCCTTGGAGTGTACAATCCTGTTCTAAACCTTTTTTTTTTTTTTTGTCATCTCCGTTTTTCCCCACCTGTTGCACCTTCTTACAGTCTTTATCCCATGCAGTAAATGTCCATTAAGTTTTTGAACTCTGCGCCAGAAAAAAAAGGGCAAAAAAAAAAAATCCTTCCATACATCTTCCCCAAAGGCTTCCCTCTAGTTTGCTTGCAGGGAGGGGGATGTAAAATAAATTAAATATTAGTGTTTTTTTCCCTCACACAAATTGATAAGGTTTCTTATATTATCGTGAACAATCAGAAACAATGGGCATGGTCATTGTTTTGCCTTGTCATCATCATCATCATTCTGATTGGTCTGTGGAGTCAGTTCTAGGTGCTGCTCCAGACCAGTGTGCCTTTTCAAAGCCTCCAGTCTGATCACTGCCTTTTAGTATTTTTCATGACACCCGTTATCAAATACCTCCACTTCACTTATCAAATATATACACTTCCGTTTATTTTGTACAGTACATCCAACTAGCTCATTTGGCCGTCCCGCCTTCGATAGATTTGTTTCCCGATCCGTCGATCCATCATGTTGGCCGGTGATCTTCCGTCTTCAAAGTCACACCATCGTGTCCCGAAGTCTGTCATCGCTTTTGCCGTCATCTCCACACAGTGACTTCCCTTTTCTTAGTTCTCATCCCGTCATATTTATACGGCATGTTTTTCGTTGTGTGTGTGTTTTTTTTTGTTTTCTTTTTTTACAATTTCACGGTAACAACATCAAACACTTGACGCCATTGAAAAGGTTTAGAAAAAAAAAGAGGGGAAGGCGGGTTTTCTGTGAGAGTAAAAGGAGGCTGTTGATTGACTTAATTGGAATAAAGGAAGAGGGACTTGGGATTGGCTCAATCTGAGTGAAATGGTGGGTGTTTGTGTGTGTGTGTGTGTGTGTGTGTATGTGTGTGTGTTGGGGGGGTCATTGACTACAGGCTCATATCACCACGACGTTAGGACAATTCAACGACCTATGGGGGAGTTAGTAAGGCAAGACGGAGGGACGGAGGAGCGTACTATGTACACAGTCTGTACAGCCGAGAGGGAGAGGAGAGATGATGGTGTTGTCAGGAGAGGGAGCATGTCTGCGGAGGATATGTGTGTGTGTGTGTGTGTGTGTGTGTGTGTGTGGGAGAGGGGGCTCCTTTGCACAGTGTATCCAGGAAGAGAGGGCTGAGCGGAGAGAAAGAACGACCGTCTCCGGCTTCAGGGAAAGAAGTTCCAAAGAAAGAAGAAAAAAATAAATAAAACACGTTGGTATCGTCTGTTTTCATCTTGCCCGTCCGCGCCCGGGTAAACCTGTTAGTCAGTGGTCGTCCATCACTAACTCACCTGAGGGCTCCAAGGTGTGTGTGTGTGTGTGTGTGTGTGTGTGTATGTTGAGGCGTGTGTGGGTGTATGCGATTGGGGAGCGGGTGCTGTACTGTATGTTAGTAAGTAACTGATAGAATTACATGTTAATGGTTGCCATGGATATGAGGGGAGGGATCCACTGTTCCCGTGACGACCAACATAGGAGGACTAAGGGAGCGAGAGAGAAAGAGAGAGAGAGAGAGAGAGAGAGAGAGAAAGAAGGGGGGAGTATTCCTCTCCATTTATTCCACTCACTTTGTTTACTTGTTTCCTCTCTAACCCACTGCAGATACACATTCTCTCTTTTCTCTCTCTTCCTTCCTTCTTGCTTTTCACCACATCAAACCTTCCTTCACTTTCCCTCTTTTCTTCTCATTTCTCTTCACCTCTCTTCTCTTGGTGTTCCTATATTTCAGGATGATGCTAGCCTTTTATTAAATATCAGATTACGGCGCCCCTCCCTGACCACAGCTAGTCTGTGAAACCTTATTGTACATTTGACTTAATTGTACAATAACGCTTTTGCAAATTATTTCTTCATTTCACGGCAGTATCCCAGAGTTTCCCCCGTTAATGACTAGGTGCAGTGGGTCATCCTGTCTTAATGAGCTGCTAAACCCACAGCAATTTCATTTAGTCTGGTTTTTCAACGGTGAGTTTTTGGCCTCTTTTCCACGGTCGGGCTGAACGGAGCCGAGCATGGGACGTAACCGTCGTGGTGGCCTCTCCGCCTCGGCACGGTTTGGAGCACAATGGCTGGCCAGCGCCGAGCTCATGGCAGCAGAACCACCGGGTGGAAACGACGGCGCACGCTCACTGATTGGTTTCACATTTCCCTCGCTTGTGTGGGTCCACACCGGGGTCAGACACGGCTCCCTCACTATTGATTTTGCTCACTGTTAGCTGTTCACATCCTTGCAGACAGCAGTGAAGGTCAGCGCTGTAACACTACAAACAGCTCTAGATCCTCCACTGCAGTCAGCCAGCGGACTGAAACACGACAAGAACTGTTGAATTCGACTTGCAGGAGCCTGTCTCTGACCAACTACATCGCCGCTGTCATCACTGTTGTTTTCCCAAGTACTTGCTACTCTGAATGTGGACAGCACAATAGATGGAAAAAGAAACCATAATTGTTGACATGAACCTGGTAACCATTCTGCCCAACCGTGGAAAAGAGGATTTAGTGTCCAATGATATCCTAATTGTTATTTCAGAGGCTTTTCTATTCTCTGACAAGATTAAAATTCTGTTGAACATTCGTGATTTTGGGGGGTAAAATGGTCAAATTTAAATAGAATGAATACTGTCGGAAAATACTGGATTTTGGCAGCTTCAGTACAAAAATATCTTCGTAAATCCAAGTTAATCCAGTTTATCGCCCACTATGTTGAAGGGCACGCACTCCTGTCCCTCCTCCTCCCTCCCCCTCCGCCCTCTCTCTCTCATTAGGTCTCGTATGGCAGTAGGTCTCTCTCCTTCTCCTCCCTCCTCCGCTGTTTAAAACCCAGGTATATGGCAGTAGGCCTCCAGCGAGGCCAGCAGGATGTAAATCAGCCACAGCGAGACGAACAGCAGCGACGTCACCACCTTACAAGTCCGCGGCCCGCCCAGCTCGCCGCCGGCCACTGAGGCCCGCCGCCGGTACAGCAGCGTGCTGACGCACACCACGGCCAGGATGGTGAAGAGGGTGACGGAGAAGGCCAGCGAGCCCGGGTCCACCATGAAGGGCTTGCCCTGCGAGCGCCAGGCGATGGCGGCGATGGTCCACGCCACGCCGATGCCCAGGAAGACGTTGACGGCGTTCGAACCGGTGACGTTGCCGATGGAGGCGTCGGCGTACTGGTCCTGGATGGCTGCGACTTTGCTGGCAAAAGTGTCTGGATGAAGGAGCAGAGAGATTTATAATTACTGTACCTCTTCATCATCTTTGAAATTGCTTCTTTAAAATCACGTAGACCTTTATGTAATGAACTGTTATTATTGATTTGGACCTTCCTTCTTTCATTTTGCTGTAAACATATACTACTACTACTACTACTACCAATAATAATAACATTTATTGATATAGAATTTGATATAGTACTTTACAAAACACCTCTCTTTTACTAAAACTATACAACCTTATAAAATTGATATCAAAAGCAATGTAAGCAGGGCAAACATTCCAAAACAAGACAAAAAAAAAAAACCCAAAAACAAACATAAAAGGGAGGTCAAAAGCAAAACAAAAATATAATTAGAAGCAAGATTATAAAGATGAGTCTGAAGAAGTAATTTAACAGAAAACTTTTGATGTTCATTAATGGAACATCTTTCTCGCTAGAGAGAAGAAAACTACCTCAAGGTAACATACAACAGGTTGGAACCGCGTGCTGTGCATACAAATTCACAGACACGCACACACACACGAAGGCACACACACAAACACACACACACACACACACACACACACACACACACACACACACACACACTAATAGACTGAAATTTACTGGATAGGAATGTGAGGAAGAGTGGGGATGTAGAGGACAAGAGGATTAATAGGGAAATAATGACAAAGAAAGAAAAAAGACGAAAGGAGAAAGACAGAAAATGGGAAGAAAAGAGAAATGTGGATGTGGTTATACGCGCATGCAAATGCTACTATATCGCATTTTTTTTTTAAAGCAATGACTTCCGCTCAGACGGAGAAAGAGACGGAGTAAAGAAAGAGATGCGTGGAAGTAAGGAGGGGCGAGAGCAAAACAAGGGGAGAGAAGAAAGAAAAAAGACGAGAGAGACTGAAGCGCTGTTAATCAAAGGTGGCAGCATAATTGTGAAGAAGGCTGCTAATTTTGGGGTGTAAACCAAATTTCAAGGATTAGTATGGAAAGAAACAAATTGATTTAACCACCAACTGGAAGCACGGCTATAATTTCCCCTTTCTTACACCTGGCACAGCAGTAATCTATTTTTAACCCATAATTAAGAAATATTCTGACTCAAAGTGCCATATAAAAATGCTGGACTTATGATTCCTCATGTCTGGAGGTTTCATTCATCTTAATGATAATAATAAGTGCATGATGGAGTGGGTCTGATTAATGCAACTCTGTGATGCTCAACCGTTTCAGCAGAAAAGGGAGAAATGCTTCACCTGAGCTGGCAGGTAACATCAAGCACGGAAACAGCTAACACTTATTACTGTAGGCCTTTCTGGGGGGCTTATTTCTATTTTTAGACACACTGGTGAAATGTCAGTAAAAGCAGTGGAAATTCACATCAACAACTGGAGAAAAAAAATCCATAAGCAGCTCTGGGATGAATATTAATCTTGTTGGGAAAAATATACCACGAAAAAAAGGAAGGGATAAAGAAACAAAAGGTCTGGGTGGCTCAGCACGGGAAGGCACATTACATTGTGGGTTTGGATCTGAATCATGAACTTGCATATCACCCCCACATACACACACACACACACACACACACTCTCCATCTTTCTGGTGATGCTCCAATCTGTACTGACTAATGCCAGGAGCGCTGATATGAAATCACATTTTATCACATGTTTTTACGTTAAAAGTCCAAACTAAGAGCGGAGCACTGAGTCCTGGGAAGATATTTTCCTTCACCGCAGAGCATCTCCATTTTAGTCTTAAAGTCTTATCCTGGCTTATCCTGTTCAGTGTTAAAATCCTGCTTTTCGTAAAACAAATGAAAAAAAAATCCACGAGTGGGATGGGATTATCCCAGTTGTTTCCAATGCGGCTTCAATGCCATGACTCTTGATTCAGGAAAATTCTGGAAAAAAGTTTCTCAGCACTGGGAAAAAACGGGATTATCTTATTACAATGGCAGATTTTTTTTTTTTTTTTAACTTGTTTTAAATAAAATCAAAATTTAAACTCTGAATATGAGGCTAAATGGAGATTTTTTTTGCAGTGTAAATGCAAAATAATCAATGAAGGAGCTTAAATGCATAAATAAGGATAAAAGAATAAATCTGCTCTGTCCTACACCCTTCAACTTCCATCTAATCAATACGTGGTGGTCGATGCACAGAAGTGTGAGGCTCATTACACAAGTTTTGACCGCTGAAATCCCCTAATTTGTTTATGGTGCTGGGGAGAAAATAAACCAAACATCAATAAAAGTACCCATTTAAAAATACATGGGTTAAGAAAAGCCAAAGGCAGAGAAGCCCAAGACAAAACCAACCTAGAACACAGCCTTTCTGAATTCATTTCCATGATTTCTGAGATCCAACTTTTGAATAATCCCTCCTTAAATGATGCGTCATGTCAACATCTTATTTCAATCACAAACACATCACAGCAACAAAGTGCTTCCTTGGACTTTTCGCGCATGTTGAGAATTTCAGGGCTTTCGTTTCTGCCTCCATCTGCCCCGCCGAATATATTTCCTGGAGACGCACAATATTGGATTTTTTGCTGATATCCGGTATGCTGATATTTTCCGGCTCTTTTGGCTGTTTGCCAATGCTGATAGTAATGTAAGCACATATTTTTTCCACCTCATTGAACATCAAGTCTCTCCTGTAGTGGAATTAACATTATTATTATTATGCCTGCTCTTATTGTGACGGCAATATTTCATTTTGAAGCCGATATCGGTTGATACTGATGACGCACCGATATTATCATACATCCCTAAAAATGAGGGTTTGGGTGGATGTTTTACTTTTTAAACAGCGAAGGAGGACGTTTCAGGCTTTTGACTCCAGGAACAAGGTGACAGTAAACACATCGTCCCTGGCGAATGATGCAGTCCCCTTCACGACCAATCAGGAACAAATATATCAGCTCGTAATGACCTGTGTGCAGTAGTGAGATGCATCACCCCCCCCGGGTCCAGGAAAACACAGTTAGGACCGATTGATATATCATACGTGATTGGGCAATCAGCGTAATTTCAAAGCACCGTGATGCGTCTTTACTGAGAGTTTGGTCAAAATTCAATCGCCGGCGTCTGGGATACCGCTCCTGACAGGACAGACGAATGAGCAAATAAATGAAAGGAGACCGACATTTAGTCCTCCCCCGGATTTCATCATGGCGGGACAACACCGGCAGCCCTCGGTGAGCGAGTCAGGAATCAAAATTGAATTGTAAACCTGGCTCCGTTGCAGCCCGGCGGCCCCCGGGGTGAAGCTCTGTCCCAGGGTTTTAATTCAGCTCCGTTAGCCGCTGCTCTCGTCAGCCGCTTTACTGTCGCCCTTCCGTTTGATTTATAGAAATGGCTCCTCTGCTGCTTCCAGGCGGTAACTTTGATGGCCTGTGGTGACTTCTCTGGGAAGCAGCACTTGAATCAATGTCTTCTACAGGCCTGTTGAGGAGTGTGTGCGTGTGCATGTGTGTGTGGATTTGGAGGGGGATTTCACACCCGTTATCGTGTGTGTTCTGTCACAAGTCATGTTGCTGCTGATTTGCCGGCGACTCTTTTGTTTTTCACCTTTTTCCCCTCACGTTTTGTGTCTGCCCCGCTCTCCATCCTTCCACGATGATCTACTCTCAATGTCTCTCTACACCTCCTAGCTCTCTCTCTCTCTCTCCCTCACTGCCCTGTCTTTCTCACACTCCCCCTCCTTTCTCTATTATGCCTGTTCTTGCAACCCATCCCAGTCAATTTGTTATTCTGACTTGGTTCTCCAGTGTCATTACCCTTACCTTTCTCCCTCTCTCTCCCCCTCTCTCTCTCTCCTCCTCTTATTGGATGTTGTGTTTTCACTATTGTGCCATCCATCATTCTGACCTGTGTGTGCTGTAGTACCCAGGTGTGTGTGTATGTGTGTGCGCGTGTGTGTGTGTGTGTGTGTGTGTGGGTGGGTGAGATTGCATATGAGTGTATTTGCCGCTCGAGGTGATGCAAGTCTGTGTGCAGCAAGTAAGGCAGGTCATTATAACTTCTGGCTTTTGTGTGTGTGTGTGTGTGTGTGTGTGTGTGTGTGTGTGAGAGAGAGAGAGACAGACTGATCTCTCTAAAACTTGTTAGAAACATTCATCTCCTCTCTTGTTTCACAGCCTCTCACCTGCTCCCTGTTCTCACCTCTTGCCCTCCCCCCTCCTCTCTCTCTCTCTCTCTCTCTCCTCTGCCCTATAAAGGCTGTCCTGCTTCATTACACTGGGGACACACTAGAGGATTATTGGGCCAATTTGTATCCAATTTACCAATCCTGACAACTAGAGAGGACCTAATGATCAGAGGCTTGGCTTGGGACCAATGATTTGGTTCATTTGGGTGGTTCACAGATTCAATCATAACTGCCCAAAATAACTCGCAGACTTACCTGAGCCAAACCGACAATATCAAATATTTTTTGACTACCGTAACACAACACCTGCACCGGCTGTGAAGTCCTGAAGTGGCCAGGGATCGCAGATTCATCAGGTTACAGCAGAAAAAGAATGAGGCCAGGAAGGCAGGACAGGCACTTTTCACCTCATTTCACCCAAAAACTATCAAACTGACTCACTGAAAGGGAAGAGAGTGGAAGTCTGGCCAGTGAGCAATCTGGAGGGCTTCAGTTTGGTGAAGTTGCAACAGGCAAATCCATGTAAGAACATTTTACAGAAATGGTCTATTTTGTGATTTTTGGAGAAAAGTCTATTGATCTGGGATGTCTTGGGCATAAAAATGGAAAGTCAATACTTGGATTATGTTGCACTGCGAGTCTGAGAATTTGAAAAGGATGATCTCATATCCTTTTTTCTGCTGTTTGTTGAAGTTGTCGACTCCATTCTAAAGCACCATTCGAAGCAGCAACAGTTTTAAGACGCTTTGCGAGGCACATGAATGGAGACTCTGAGCATCAGACATTTATGACAACTTAGGGAATACCACACACACAAACATGCACATGCACACCAAACCCCCTCCCTCCTGATTTACCTGGCACCGACGTGCCCAGTGCCACAAACACCACGGCCGTCACCGAGTCCTTCAGTCCCACCGTGCAGCCAAAGTGCGACGCCAGGTCGCCGGTGACCGCCGTCAGGACTCCGATGAGCGATATGGAGACAAAGAAGCAGGCCCAGCCGTTCCAGTACTCGGTGGGCGGCACGAAGGCGAACAGGACCTTCCAGAAGACGGTGAGGAAGTGCATGATGTAGTCGAAGCATGACGGCAGCCGCTCCTCGCCGCTCTCCTCCTCATCGTCGTCTCCTTCAGATGGAAATGGAGAGAGAAAGTTGCAAATTGCAAACCGAGGCAAAAAGATCAAGCTTCGTTCAGCTTCAACTTGAGCGAGAACTTCGCCTGAGGCAGCAACGCGAAAGATAATCAGATTAAAGCCGGACTCTTCCCTTATGCAAGTAAATTTCCTTTCCTGCGAGGTAAAAATATCCTTTAGGTATTTGTGACCAGCGATACCTGCACAAAATGTTTATAAATGCAGGATTCCCAAAAGGGGGTGCTGGTTGTGCTGACTGCCTGGTTTGGGGGGATTAAATTGCAAGCGTGACAGAATAAGAAATATAACACCGAGACAAAGTTTCAAGTGATCTGCACTGTCTTGTCATTCCTCACCTTTAAAAAAAATCAAGAAAAACGTCAACCAAAAACACTGATCATAAATCAAAATTTCTCCGGGGTTACAATAAGATGATATGGGAGGCACAAAAGTTGATGAAAAGAAGTGTGTGTGTGTGTGTGTGTGTGTGTGTGTTACCTGCGCTGACAGTGACGGCGCTGACAAACTGTTCCCTCCAGCTGCTGCTTCCCACCACCAAAGCCAGGTTCGTCTTCTTGATCAACTTATCTACCGTGCTCTACACACACACACACACACATCCAAACAAGCAAATATGCGCATATACAAGTGCAGACAATCAGAACAGGAAAGAAAGAAACAAAGACACAACACTCAAGTTGTTATTTCACTCACAACCACACAGAAAAGAGGAAAATCCTAATTTCAGGCTTTTCAATTAGTCGCCACTTTGGAAATACTGATAAAAAAAAACAGAAAAGCCCGCATTTCACAACAGTAATAATGCAACATGCAGAATCTCCTAATTAATGAGTTGGTGTGAAATTAGCTGTGATGCCGCATTCCACTGATGTTCCCCGTGAAATCTAGGAAGAGCCTTTGGGCAGACTCGGTGAGGTTTATGTCTGAAGCCGTGACCAGGGGGAAGGGGAAAAAATATGCTGATGCAAAACATCATTACCATAACTGACTTGACAATGCTGTGTCAAGAGAAAAGCTGACATGGGTTGGCAATGAAGTGAAAGATACAGAAGCTTTATAGTCATTCTGGTTTATATATTCATGTAGATTGTAATTTCTCTGGGGAAATTACAGAAAGTTTGATTGAATGTGGGGCAAAAAAAAAATGGGGCTTTGGTAATCACTGTAACTCAAAATACAGGCCTGTTTTTACGAGCAGTCGCTTCACAATGATGATATGCAGTAATCGCAATACATAAAGCGGAACATTTCAAAATACATGCCATAAAAAGTGAAGTCAGTCAGCTTCGGTGTGAATATTAAAAATGTGTTCAATCCATAAAGTAATCAATAAGAGCATCAGCCTAACTGAGCTCATTAAGCCAAACTGAGGCTAATTAAGGAGGATGCTGACATGGGTGTTCATGGGTTAAAAAAAAAAAAAAAAAAAAAAAAAAAAGTTGAAGTGAAGAAAAAGGACTTTGATGTAAAGTTTGGCTCCACCAGTCAAGCAGATAGATGACAGTATTATAGAGTATTACAGAAAAAAAATGCCATGCACAGAAAAGTGAACAGCGAGAAAGATGGATAACCTTGTCATTGCAAAGCAGCTCATATACTGCTCTCTGCACGCACACACACACACACACATACACACACACACACACACACAAAAATGAATAATGTGATACGCGTAATATGAATACACAGTGTGACTGTATGATTCTTTACATTTTCTAAATGACAAGAAAAAACATGAGCGTTCACATGAATACAGGAACTAAATGAACTCTTAATATCTGACAGAATAATGGATCCCCAACAATAAACAGGCAATATGGCTGCACAAACACCAACATCATCTGGGTGCTCTTGCAGCTGGAGGCCTACACACCAAATGTCAAACCCGTACAGTCACTCGGTGCCAAATTAATGACAAACTGAGCAAATTTGAAAACGCACTCCCGATAATGTGTAACATTTATGAGACGCCCCGGCCAATATTTCTTTAAATTTGCTGCTTGAACGGACGAGCAGTAACTCTGAGCTGGTAATTGCACTCTGTATTATTTAATGGTGTGGAGCCAGTGATGCACTTCTTATCAAAGGAAGATGGCAACTCGCTTACAATTAATGATTTGTTGTCTCTTGCAAATCTACGATCGCCCCGACAAACAGCTCATTAGACAGTCCATTACATGTGAGCAGAATTAATCATTCACACTCCTTTTTTTTTTTTTTTTTTTTTTTTTTTTAATCCTCCATCAGTGGAAATCATCTCAGATCTCATTTAAGTTGCTGTTCTTCTACCTGATATTTCATGCAGACTTGTTTCCTGTCAAACTGGCTGGTGATCATCCTATCATCTAGACTTTAACATCTGATCACATCACAAGCGTGCGGCTGAGATCTTCTGGCTTTGGGAGAAGAAGTTATAAATAGACTGCAGCAATTAGAGGAATGAATTCTTAAACTGACTGACAACACGCGCGCCCATCGGCTGCTGGAACGGATTGAAGTGTGAAGCAGGTGAAGCAGAGTGTGTGAATGTGTGTAGGGAGAGCTCTGCATATGTCGGGATGCGCGCGCACACACACACACACACACACACACACACACATACACACTTACCTTGAACTCGTAGGATTCCTCTATGATCACCTCTAGCTGGGTGTGCTCGCCCAGACTGGGACATCCCATCTTGGCGACCTCTTCCTCCTCTGCTCCCACCAGCGGCTTGTTCTCATTGGAGTCTCCTAGGAAACCACAGGAGACGGTCGGGTCATTGGGCCAATAGGGCTGCTGTGATCGCGTTAGACTAATGTGAAGGAGACGTAATACAGGAATTCAAATTTTGCTGTATTTTCGTTATATATTTATGGGTTTACATGGTTTAAAGCTATACCCAAACATTTGACTATTTGGATATACCGCACAGGTAAGTACTGGGTTTTCAATTTTGGGATTTGGATAGTATTTTTTTTTTTTTTTTACATATATATTAATATAGTGTAGTAAGCTATCTGCTGATTTTACTCGTCATTTTTTACACAGATGAAATTCCACTGTACTGGCATTTTTTTTTACGGTGTTGTGTTTCTCTATTGTTAGATCTGTAGGCTGTTGCCTTGCGGTGTGTAAACTCATCCAAAAAAAGGAAACACACGACAAGATTTTTTCACCCATGATCTGAGCAAATATGTCCACAGTGGGATACAAAAATGAGCGAGCCACACAGTGAAGGAGGTAAGAAAGAGACGCAGCGAGTCAGTGGTATGAGAGGACAGAGTGAGGAGGAGAGCCGTGTGTTTGAGCGAGGTTGATTGGTTGGTCATTAAAAAAAAATAAATAAATAAATCAGATAGGGCCAGCAGTTTCCAAGAAGTCTCTGCCTCCCAGTCAGTGCAGCTGCCAGGATCCTGAGAAGGAATAAGGGGGTATGGAAAATAGATGGATGCCAGTGTAGTTTCCCTTGTAAACACACTCAGCTCTATGTGTCTTTGAGGCCTTACACTCATGTTTAATGCATTTTCTACCTCCAAAGATTTGGAAATTTGAAAGTTGCACTGTTTGCATCGGTGTCACATGTCACCCCGCACAGCATGATATGTGATATGAAGATACGTACACATATACACTGTTTTTCTGGAGTGCCACTACAGTGCCACTTGTGGTCACAAACTACACCATTCCCTTTATTGTTGAGATTGATAAAGTCACAATATCGCACACAGGACAAAAACAACAACAGGAAGTATGAGTAACTCTCACAGCAGGTGAATTTGTGAAAAACTACTTGGAGTTGCTGCATTTATAAATCCCCACATCATTAATCTTCTCCTTTCTAGTTTTCAGTATCAGTTACACAGCGGAGCCGGTTGTAGAAACAAAACGTCACATAAGATCACATCGCATTAGCCACGAAATGAACTCGCAAGATTTCAGCAAAGCTATAAGCATTATTCACCTGGTTTCACATAAACTGCAGATTTGTTGAAGCATTTTAGAGACAAAAAACTGCGCTCGGGTCTCTTCATGAAGCACAAAAACTGAGAGCACAGCCGTTCAGTGAGGAAAACTCCAGTCATTACAATACACTACAGTTCGAACACAGCAAAAACTAACAAGCCTCCGGTAATAATTATCCATTCAGCAATCTGAATTTCCTGAATACATGTTTTAGAACAATGGATTCAAACAATTAAACATATCATTTACTATAATTTGTTTTATTTTAATACCATTGTGGTCATCATTTTGGAGTAGGAATTTAGTTGAACTTTTGCGGTTGTTCTTACTTTGAGTTTTACTTGAATTTCTGTGTTTGTGTCGAGTTTCCACACCTTCCACACCACCCAACACCTCTTAAGTGTTTCATTCTGATATTGCTAGTTGTTCTCATAAGTGCAAATCTGCATAATTACTGTAGGATGCTTTTGCCAATTTCAATGATATAGAGGTGGACTGCTCTGAAAAAGGCAGATGGTTTCTACTATAATTCATTAACAACTTTTATAGCGGTGTTTTTAATGACGTCCTCATGGGTGTTGTTCAGTGGCAGCTCTTATGCCTTCGACGGCTTCTGTATTCAGGAGAGACTAAATTGACACACTGGACGTGCATGTCGCAGGAGGACCTGCCCCTACTCTGCCTCTGATTGGCTAATCCCAACCCTAATCCAGCCCTAATCCTAACCTTATGAAACTTTCTTGATTTTATGTTCGTGTTGAAACAGGATTTTTGGGGCGGGACAAAGTGCAGGGAAGGATCATTCACAAGTGCAAACCAACAGGATATCAGTTTGGGAGAGAGGTTTTGTTTGAAGGGATAGGCGGATGAGAGAGGAAGTTTAAAGATTTGAGAAGGTTTTATTGGCTGAAATTTTAATTTACACCCACTAGTGCAGGATGATGTCACTAATTACTCTTTTTACAGGAAGTGGAAGTCATGTGAGGTCATTTCTCGAGGACTAATCAATGTAACCAACGCAGAAAATGACTGTGAGCCAATCAGAGGCTGATGTGCATGTCCAGTATGTCAATTTAGTCTTTCTGGTTGCCATCTTGAAGGCAAAGTTTAATCTAGATGTGTTCTGCATTTTGTCACACAAGCCTGAAGTTTGGCGTGTCATCTCAGGAAATGTGTGTATTAGCAGCGGCGAAAGACAATGGCACAATTAATGCAAATGTTCACATGCTGGCGTGCCACGAGGGAAACCCGGGCCATCAAGCATCCCATGTTATTAAGAAAACCCGCAAGGCAATTATATTTCTCCGCGGTAACAAAGCTCTCTCTCTCTATCTGCCTCTTACCATATGTTCCCCCCTCCATCCCTCCATATGTCTCCGTCCACCGCCTCACTCGCTCTTCACACCAAGTGACAGCCATTAATTCAGTCAACTGGTATCAGTGTAGAACTACTGTAACTGAAAAGCTGCGTGTGCGCGTGCGTGGGTGTGTGTATGTGTGTGTGTGTGGGAGGGTGTGTGTGTGTAAATGTCAGCCCACTTGCGATGTGACAACGTTCTAAAACTAATTACATTCCCCCTGTAATGAAACATGCCCTGGGCTGCTGGCTTTTTATGTCCGACATCTACAATATGGACCCATACTCACCAGGAAGTGTGTTTATGTGTGTGTGTGTGTGTGTGTGAAAGAGAGAGAGAGAGAGATAGTATATATTTTTAATATTTGTACTGAGGAAGGGGATTGTGTGTGTGAGATTGTACAGAATATGCACAAAAGTGTGAGTGAGAAAAATCAAAGAAAAGGAGATTATGAGTGTGTGTGTGTGTGTGTGTGTGTGTGTGTGTGTGTGTGTGTGACCTCAGTGAAACAAAGGCATCGACCTTTGTCAGAAAAGGCCTATCAAATGGTTCATTTAAATCAAAAAGGCTTCGGTTGTTGGACAAAAATGCTCATACTTGAGGTGAAATGAGATGTAAATAACTCTAATGGGTATTTCTATCATTTCATAGATTAATTTCTAAGAAGAGAATTGAATAAAAATCATTAATTTTATAGTAAAATGAGCAGAGGAAAGTTCATTCTGACTTTTTGCGGATGCTTCACTTGACTCTTTTCACTCTTTTGTTCTTTCTTTCGCTCCTTCTTTGTGGTAATCTTGCAGTCCAGTGGAATTAAAATGATTAGGAGAGTGATTGCCGACACAAGCTGCAGAAATTACTTATTGACTTTTGGCGTTGGTTCTTTTCAGCCCCGAGTCACGTGGCAAAGATTAGATGTGTGTCTGTCCAATGCAGGGTTTTTTGTTTTTTTTTTCAACTAAAGCTTCCTCCATTCTGTGCGATATTAAGGGTTTGTTTCAGAAGTGAAGTTTGGAGAGCTGCAGACGTTCATGGAGCAGACATGGACTGAGCAGCGTGTTCGGCTGAATGCTTCCTCGCTGCTTACCTTGCTGAAATCTCCTCACATATTTCCCCAGATGGAGTGTGACAAACCATCCAGAGATCACTTGTCAGTCAAACAGTATGTCCAGTACTATGGCCCTGTCCCAAATGGCACTCTTTCTATTTTTTTTGTTCTAAAAGCTTATTTTGGGTGCATTTCTGCTTCACTGGGCAGTGGATAGTGGAGAGAGGGAAAGAGAGAGAGGGAATGGCATGCAGCAAAGGGGTGGAATCAAGGTGAAAACTTGGTCTGGAAGGTATCCCGGCACCTCATTTTTTATTTTGCACCCTAAATAATTATAAGTCTTCAATGCGCCCTCTGGCACAGCCGAATTGATGCACGCTGCACAGCAGTTTATCCAAGCCTCCTTTCATTTGTCCACACGGGGTTGAATCTGGGGCAGCTGGACTTGTTTGTAGACTCTCGAAGACGTTTCACTTCTCATCCAAAAAGCCTCTTCACTTCTGACAGACCGGTGGGGAGTCCCAGGTATTTAACCTGTGCCGGGACGTTATCCAGGTCATTGGCTTATACAGGAGTGGAGGACGGTTGTTAGGGTCACAAGGGGTAAAGAATGAGTGGTTCGATTTCCCGGGAGGGGATGACAGGACAGCTTTGAGAATCTACAAACATGTCCAGTTGCCCTTGATTGGACTCTGGGTGGATAATCATGACCTGGACGACTGAGGACCTTCACAGACATCCTCTCAATCACCGCTCTTTTCGCCGTCTGTCCAGCCACGGTGGCTATACCTGCTCAAGCCTACTACCCAGCTCCTCTTCTTCTATTAGTCCAAACAAACCACTGTTGTTGCTGCTGGAAAGGAAAATGCATCACTTTTCAGTGCAGCAAAGAGGAGCTACCAGAAATTTGTGTTTATAAAAGCAAATGTAAAAGCTTTCTTAAGTTCGGCATGGGTTGAATCGCTACTGGTTTGTATCAATTAAGATTAGAGAGCAGAAAAACAGACATTCATTAACATGGGAAATGTCATAGATTATTACTTTAAGCCAGCAGATTGACTGATACTGTGAGGGATGAGTGTGGGATGGTTTTCCTCTTGCTTTGTGGGGTGCCTCAAGGGAGTTGCTTGGGCCCACTATTATTTACTATATTTACAAATGATTTGCCTCTGGTTTTGAATTCGGCCACCATAGCTATGTATGCGGATGACTCCACAATATACCATTCAGCATGCACACCGGGGGAACTTAGCAATATTTTAAATTATGAACTACAGTTAATAAATAATTGGGTAAAGGTAAATAGAATGGTGCTCAATGTAGGAAAAACAAAATCTATATTACTAGGCTCAAATTTTTCATTAAAAACCAGACCAATTTTAGACTTAGCCATAGGAGGGGTAGAAATTATACAGGAAAAGGAGGTTAAATTATTAGGGATAACAACTAATGATCAAATGTCTTGGAACTTTTCGCCGTCTGTCCAGCCACGGCGGCTATACCTGCTCAAGCCTACTACCCAGCTCCTCTTCTTCTATTAGGTCCAAACAAACCACTGTTGTTGCTGCTGGAAAGGAAAATGCATCACTTCCTGTGCAGCAGAAAGGAGCTACCAGAAATGTGTGTTTATAAAAGCACATGTTAAAGCTTTCTTAAGTTGGGCATGGGTTTAAATTGCTACTGTTTTGTATCAATTAACATTAGAGAGCAGAAAAACAGACATACATTAACATGGGAAATGTCATAGATTATTACTTTAAGCCAGCAGATTGACTGATACTGTGAGGGATGAGTGTGGGATGGTTTTCCTCTTGTCTGCGTGAGCTGACATGATGTGACAGAGAGGAAGACGCTCGACAAACACCTCACAGCTAAAGCCCCTCAATGGTTTTTGAATCTTTGCCAACGCTCACTTCTTAGTGGTTCAAAGTGAAATGTTCCCACAGCCTCTCTTTAAACAATCAATGCCCTCCTCATTATGTTTTAAAAGGATTTCAAAAACCTGCGCAGAGGGCCAATACTCTGTGGTGATGGTTAAATAAAGACGCCAGTCTGTCTGTCACTCTCCCGTTGTTCCTGTTCCCGCTCTCGGCTTTTTAATATTCTCTTTGAACAGTCACACAAACACACACACACACACACACAGATAGCCGGGCAGACTCACCATGTTTCTGTCCTATCTCAAGCAGGATGGGCTCTCCCAGCTCGATGGTGAAGGTCTTGTTCTTCTCGTACTCCTCATCGTCAATAATCTTCACTTCAATGATCTTCCTGTTAGCAAGAAAAAGAGAGAGTCACTGAGTGTATTCTAGGTAATCACCTTTTTCATCATCCTTTCCATCACTGTTAGCGTACGTTGACATGAGCATGTTGGGAGCGGTTCATTAGGATAAAACTCTGGAACGTTCACCCCTTTAGGCTGCGATCAGAGAGGTTTTTTTTCTTTCTTTTTTTTCTGCTAAAATGCAAAACCAAGCTGTGAGTGTGGATGGCACCAGAGATAGCAAGAACTCAGAGGATGCACGGAGCGTTACATCCTTCTCATTGCTATACAACCATATAATTAGTGTTAGCCAGTGTAACCTTAAGTAACAAGTGGCATAACAGTGTTAAAATGGACAGGAGAGAGTTTGCCCCTGCTCTCATAGGAGAGGATGGGGAGCAGATTCTGAGGTGGAGCGTGAAGACGAAGTTAATACTCCCCACTGGGAAACTAAGAGGCTGCTATCTGCCCTCCAGACGCGGCTATTTTTTTTCCCCGGGCTGACACTGACGTAATGCGAGACACAACTTAAGTAGAGTCATGATTAACTCGGAGCACCCAGGGGAGCCTCCCAAAACACAAGGCATGGCACTACGTCATGCGGCGGCTGCATTTCTGAAAAAGTTCATGCCATAAAATTATTTCAGTTTTGGTGGCTCTTTTTGGCCTATTTCACCCGGTGAGAAAACAGAAGCCTGGACTGTACCCGACTCAGAATGGTTTCAATACGATAATTAAACTATTCATTGTTTCGTTTTTTTAAATTCATCGCACTTCTGGTGGTCAGAAACTGCATTGGCACACGTTTCAGTGTTGACAGACCATGTTACTGTAATAACGATGCAAGCAATCATAATCACGTAGATTAAGACCGCTGCATAAATATTTTAATTGGCCAATTTGAATTACCATGTGGCTTTGTTAGAGTAATGAGACGGAATAATGAGACAGCACACAGGTACGCGTGGTTAAATGAGGCATTTAAAGGTTATTTATTTTTTTTAAACATTAGAAAACGTGAACAAATCTCGAAGCAAATCGAACGGCTCAGGGCTAAATTGGCCTGAATTGATGATCCTGTCAGTGTTTCCCCTAGAATTTCTTCTTACGGTGACGGCGTGGTCTCGGGTGTGCATTTTCATCATTTTGCTAGAAAAATAATATCACAGCATTACTATCAGCAGCGGTTTGTTTGTGTGCTGCTCTCGTTCTGGCCACACTGTTGTCATCACATGCATGGAGCAAAAAAGAGAGAGAGAGAGAGAGTGGGAGAAGAGGGATTTGAGTGAGAGATAGGAGGGAGAAAGGAGCGAGCGATGGAGGAGTGGAAAGGTTGAAGCCCATTGTTTCCATTGGTGAGCTGTCACAGCAACAGTGGGTGAAACTGGCTCAATATTACTATTTGGAGCGCCACGTCAGCCGCGGTGGCAAACACTCAGCGCGGAGAACGAATATACAGTAATGTTTAGTCAGACATGAGGCAGAAGAGAAAGAACACACCTACAACTACATGCAAATCTATTTAGAGGAGCGCAAGTGGGTAGAGAGAGGGAAAGAGAGCGAAACAGCCTTTTTAATATTTTATATCGCTGCTGATAACATGGATAGTCACTGAGTTTCGTTCAATTACAACCAAGTCATCTGTTAATGTCTATACCATTAATTCAGTTGATGCTAATACTGAATTACATATTAACTGAACTGAAAAATTGAAGGAGAGAGAGAGACGGAGAGAAAGAGGGCGGTGTGAGTAATGCATCCAACGCCGCCGAGATGTGGGGGGTCACAACTCGACGCACACACACTGAGTTCACAAGAGGGGCCACACTTATAATGTTATCGTGTGTTTCATCATATGGCTCGCTTGCATTCCCGATGAGCGCTGACAGCACACCCACACGGGCGTTCATGCTTCACTAGAGCAAACAAAAACACTTAACTCCTCGCAACACACACACACGTGTGCGCACGCCGACACGCCAATTTGGCATACATGAACACATGCATGTACGAAAACGTGTTCTTGACAAATTCTTGGGGGGATTCATAAACATAAGAATGCAATAATGTAGACAGCAAAGACACACACACATACATGCTGAATGTAGTCCCTCCATTATTCATAGTTGTTGCTGGATGTAGCAGCGCTCCCATCTGCAATCACCTCTCTCTCTCTCTCCATCTCCATCTCCATCTTGTTTTTCTGCCTCTCACCACTTAACCTCTCTATCTTTCTTTGTCTCTTTCATTCCTTCTTTCTTTTCCCTTCATCCATCCCTCCTCCATTCTTCCTCTTACCACGCTGGAACAGGATTTCCCATTGTTTGCTGTAATGAAACTGCGCTGGAAGGTCACATGGTAGCCAAGGCTGCCCAAGAGGTGGTGGGGCGGGGTGGGGGTCGGTGTGTGTGGGTGTGTGTGTGTGTGTGTGTGTGGGTTCATTCTTCTAAATGCATAAAAATTTGTATCTTCTTTACCAGCATCTGGTCATTTTCACCAATGCAAAGTAAAAATATTATAATTTAGAGAGCTGGTTTTCTCTACTAGTTCCATTGATCACTGTTAATTTTACTGTGTTCAGCCCAGTTTTAGGGCTCTATGTCGCCCCCTACAGGTGGCCTCACATACTCTTGCAGGTGGAGTATCTCCCAGTATAGACTATCTCAGGGAATACCCATTGACTACAGTTGTTTGTGGGACACTGCCCATCTCCTTGTGTGCTTTGTTGGCAATTAACTGCAATTCTGATTTTTTTCTCCTCTACACCGACATGTACGTAAACTTTTGACTAATGTTTTGTCGCTTTAAATGATTTAGTTTATATTAAAACTTATTCTTGTCACTTATCACTGTACCATTTTTTCACCTTATGCTTGTGCTCCACAGCCTACCGCACTTCCAGTCTAGAGTAAATAAGTCAAAATCTGAAATCTGACACCACTAAATGCAATGTTTTTTTTTTCTTTACCCCCCGCTCCTCTCACTTTCTCTCTGTTTTTCTGTCTTGTTACTTCTTGACACCTGCTCCCTGGAAAGTTACTTTGTTAGACAGGAGCCTCAGAGCCCTGGACTGTCAAAAGACTGACACAAAATGCACACACACACACACACACACACACACACACACACACAAAGTTTGCTCAACGCGGAAGTTGCACTACCAAAAATAGTGACTGAGAACGGGACAAAAAAAGAGACAGAAACAGAGAGAGTGACAGGCAGAGAGAGAAAGGTCACTAAATGGTATTGTTGATTGAAAAGCCTGAACAGATTCAAGTAGACTGTAAATCGAGTTTAACATCTCTGCAGAGTGTGTGTGTATACGTGCGTGTGCGTGTGTGTGTGTGTGTGTGAGCGTCTCATAAAGTTCTCACAGAAGTGAATGATTGAGCATGAGTTTGATTTGATTAGTTGAGACCTCATCGCATTACTTAATGGACACAACCTTCTTTTATCTCTCTCTCTCTCTCTTTCTCTCTCTCTAGTCATTCAATTCCAATATTCCTCCTGACCTCTCTCTGTCTCTTTCCATTTTCTTCTGGCTCCAGTTCTACTCTTGATTTACAGCTATTAGATGCCCTGTGTGTGTGTGTGCGTGTGTGTGTTTGAGTGTGCGTGTATGTGTGTGTGTGTTTCCAGGCAACAAAGAAGTGCCTTCCATATTTAGGAGTGTGAGTTTGTGTTTAGAAAGAGTGTGTGCACGCTCGTGTGTGTCTTAAAGAAACTGCACCGGCAAACAACTCATTTTCCTGAGTGAGGTTGATTTATATACACACTCCAGTTTTATGCTGCTGCTAGTTCTGGCAGAACCACTAAATCTCTTTCTCTGTCTCTCTCTCTCTCTCACACACACACAGACACACGTACACACACACACACAGAGAAAGAGAATTGTCACGGTACAATAAAACTGAGATCATGAAAGTTTTATCGTTTCAAATGTAAAACTTGCAGGTCACAAGTCCCTCGTTTTCCTGAAGCGCAGGTGTCTGTCGCCTCTCCTTGTTTGTCTTTGACTTCTCCTCCGTCAAAGAAAGTTCGACAGATGGAGAGGACAGAGGGGGAGACAGAGGAGAGGCAGGTGTGACAGAGTGCGACAGGCTGAGATCCTGTCTCTCCAAAAAAAAAAAAAAAAAAAAAAGGTCAGCTTGCAGGAAATCAGATAAAACACAGCTGTATTTTGAGATGATCACCAAAGTTGTGGAGTGAGGGGGAGCTGCTATCTACCACAGCTCATGTACGAATTCAGATTAGGGACACTTCTGAGAAATTACGTGATAGGTTGCTCAGAAACACGTCTGAAGGGAGAAGTTCATTCATCTTGCGTGGATGATAAGAACATCTAACTTGCCGTTAAATAATGGCTGATACTGGTTGTGCATGATGATAAATACACTCCAAGCCACAAGCTGCAAATTGAGATAAATTGTGTTTTAACTTGCATATTTTCTGAGTTTTGGTGGCAAAAATGATCCACAAGTAACTCAAGGATCAGACTGACTTCACATTGAGTCCAGTGGATCACTGATTGGACTCAAGTAACTAGACAATTGGTAATGTGTGATGGGTCTCATGGTGCCTGCTCGTTGCCTTTCAAACATTTTTAACCATCTGAAACCCATGAGCCACAAAACAACCTTTGATTTAACTCACATAATTGGCTTTGCTCAACATCACCTGTTTCTCACATATTTGTCAGATTTTAACAGTCTCTTCTTCTGCAGCACTATTAGATTTATCTGCAAAGAAAAGCACGCTCTAAACAAACTGAAAATTATCATCATGACAGCAGCATCCTCCCTTCAATCTCAGCACTCTATCATAACAAACCTAGGAATGAAAGCTAAGAAAATACTGGAAAAGGAGCATTTCGTGAAGAAAATACGTGTGATTGCTGTCAGTTGGTAAGCTCATTACTTTGGTTTTGTGTTGATGTGTATATCATTATGAGAGTGCGCATGTTTGATCAGCATGTTATACTGATCATTTAGAAATTTGAATGGAGCTTCTACTGTACACAGACGCTGACTTATAAATACAATGGGAGCGGATGGGGCTTCATTGACTTCCATGTATTTTATAACTCATAAACCGTACATGTCATCCGCATGAGAATGTGCACGGCTGATCAGCATGTCATGTTAAGTTAAGTAGTTTCTGCTGTACACAGACGCCGACTTATAAATACAATGGAGGTCTATGAAACTGTGTGTAAATATATATACACTGAATGGCCACTTTATCAGGTCCACCTGTACAGTCTAATGCAGTTCAATGCAGCAGCTCTGCCATAAATTCTACCTTTCAACAAAGTTTATAATGTTCAGTTTTTCTTGACATTGACGAGAATGTGTAATTTAATTTTGTGTTTAGTATTGAGGTTGTAGCTGTACTGGACTACAGTATTATTTTATTTTATTTTATTATTTTATTATTATTATTATTATTTTTTTTTTTTTTTGGCCTAACCCATTTTTTTCAAACACAGAATTGAATGAACACCTGTTATAATTAAATGTTAGTAACTCAAAAAGTATAAGGCATATAGATAAACAAAATATTGGCATAAATCTACAAATAATTCCACATGATTTGACATATGGAACATCTTCATAGCATAAAAACTGTATGAGGAGATCGGTGGCAGAAAAGTCTACAAAAAAAAAAAAAAAAATCTATCCAATCCATTAAACTTTTATTAACTCATTAAATAAACAAGTTTTTGCAAATTTTATGAACTTGCACACATCTACACATAATTCAATATATGAACAGCATGTGTCAGTTGAATGGGTCTAAAGTTATAGATGAGCAAAGACATGCAAAATAAAAATAATGTTGCTGTACAGGGCTCCTTGTGTGACTGTGTATATTAGACGCCTTTGACATGGTAATAAAGTATTGAAGGGAAATGAAGTAATTATTGCACTTGTTGTCAGGGTCCTGTTAGCCCTGACTCTTGCAGTTAGTCACTTGTGACACTTATGATCCGTGAACGGAAGCATTTTCCTGATGGTGCACATCGTAACAAACACTGGGAAAAAGCCTCGAATGCAAATGTAATTTAATAAACCTTTAATTCAAACAGTGCATCCGAGCATGCCATGTACTCGTGCTGCTGTGGGTGTTGTCAGCTCCCTCACACACACACAAACACACAAACACCCACACACACACACATTCCCCCATCCTTTCTGTCAGCCACATGTAAATGATCAAATAAATCAGGATCCAAGGACTTTAACAGTAAATAAATCACTGTGAAGATCACCGACACTGGAGTTTTATGTGACTGCGTGCAGGAAGGTGAAAATGTAGAGCAGAGCCGAGAGTGATCAAGTGATATGAGCCTGGATTTATCTTTCTTACTCTCCCTCACTCACAAACACACACACATGCACACACACACACACACACACACACACACCCACAAACAGATAGATTAAAAAAAA
>NC_043997.1:19863181-19870681 GCF_902150065.1 Myripristis murdjan
GACTGAGTGAACAAACAAACAAATAGGTAAATGAACAATTGAGTGAATGACTGAATAAACTGACGGCTGAGTGAACAAATGAATGAATGAATGAATGAACATGTGAATGAATGAATGAATGAATGAATGAATGAATGAATGAATGCAAGCTTCCCTTCACTTCACTGTTTATTAGAAACACACTGTTGTGAGTGAGCCTGTTGTGCATGTCTCTGTAACCTGTGAGTCACAGAGGCAGGTGACAGTGTTACTTTGTGACTAACACACACAACAATGGACATTTCATCGACATCTTACAAACCCTGCTAATACTATGCATGTAACAAGGAGCCAAACAAGGGATTCAGGGCTTAGCTAAAGATTTGTTCATATGGAAACAAGGAGAGAGAGCGAGAGAGAGAGAGAGAGAGAGAGAGAGACAAGCACCCATGGCATCATCCCAGAGTCTTGCTATTTTTACATGGCAGTTTGGCCTCCTTGTGTAATTTGCCTCCATTTGGAGAGCGAGGAGGCAGAGGGCTTGTAGATGGAGCGGCATCGCGGGGCTTCGCATGCGGCGGCATCGCCGTTTGCCTCCGAAGGGAAGCGCCCGGGCCGCATGAGAGCGCATGAATCTGTGAGTCAGCTGAGAGCTTTCTGATGTGGCTACTTCATCATGGGTCAGGGCTTTGAGCAAACAAGGCTTCGCTTTCACCGAACGCCGCGGCTTATGTAAGCGCCTCTCCCCTCGTCAGCCATTTTGCATCCGTCCCGGGAAGCGCGTTGGGTTCACTTCGACCGGGAATGGGGAAAACGTCACGGCGCGAAAACAGCGGAGGCAGTGACAGCGAGATCGGCGGAGCAATTTATTCCTCATCCGCACGACAGCGGTTCATCTCGCCCTTTTAAGCTCGAGACGCGGGCATGCGTCTCTTTGTCAAAATAAGACTGCAAATTTCTGGCAATTTTATTGTCACGGCTGTCTGTCAGCGAGTCTGCATCTGTTGTATGAGCAAAATGATCTGTCAGTTTGCTCTGCAGTTGCTGTGTGATCAAAACAACAGAAATCATGTTGTTTTCCCTCTGATTTCTCACGTTTTCCTTGATCTTTTCACAAACAAGGACATGTGGCAAATGAGTTTTTAACAATTCGACAATGAGTGGGTGGTTTGTTGACACATTTGTTTTAGTCTAATGGTATAGTTAATGTGGGTTATTTGGCAGTAATCAAAATTAAAGCTTCTGTTGCACTATGCTGGACCTTGTGGAGTAAATATTTATTGCAATATAGAAACTCATCCAATTACTTATCAACATTTTAGCCTTGCATCGAAAAAGCAAGCGGCTGCACGTAAACAGTTCATAGATCCGTACGCAATACATGATACCCATCCCAGACTGCTGGACCACGTCATCAGGTGGTTACCATGGCGATGACCAAGATACTTGATGCCCACCCTGCTTCCCTCAGCGTGGTCGCCGTGTTTCAGAAAATGTTGTTTGAACGCTTGTCTCGACCCCTCAACGCAAACCCTTTTAGCAGCCTTTAATTATACATGACCGAGAGCGCAGGAGAGACACAAGGGCGGACAGATGGATGGATGGATGGATGGATGGATGCATAGAGGGAAGGAGAGAGGGGAAAAGAGGAATCCGGGGAAGGATAGAAAGAGAGACATAGATGCAGTAAAGGGGACTGAGGCGAAGAATGCGCATAGGAAAACAGGAAATAAAGAAATAGGCCAGTAAATGTGAAGATGAGGGATGCAGCGGCGAATAGGGAGAGACAGATGGAGAGAATGAAAACAGGAGAAAGCAGGAAAGAGATTTAAACGGGTAGATGTGAAGATACGCAGAAAGAATGGGATGCAAGAGACAAAACGGAGGAATAAAAGTAAAAACGAATGGAAATACAGTAAAAAAAAAAAAAACAGGCATCATAGCTACTTCGTCTGAGGCATTCTCTCTTTTCTCTTCTTACGAGAGAGAAAAAGAGAATAGGAAGCAAAGCAAAACAGCAGTTTAACAGAGAAAAGAGAGGTAGATGAAGAGATTGAGCGACAGACACTCATCCGTCCTCCCTCGTCATCCCTCGCTCTTTTATCTGCCTCCTCTCTCTCTCTCTCTCCTCTCTCTCATCTCGTCTGTTCTCATGTATGTTTAACGCCTCTCATCACATATTTATGCTCTGGTCAAATAAGAAGCTGCCATGGAGAACTGAGCTGTTTGAAGTGCGCCATGACACACACACACACACACACACATGCATGCATTCTCATATTGTTTCACCTCTGCTTGTGCTTGTGCATGTGTGTGTGTGTGTCCATGTGCCTCGGTGCACGTGGGAACCAAATGTTCTCACGAGGATTGAAAGATGACGAAAATCCTGGAAAGTGAGGACATTTTGGATTAGGATTATGCTCGGCAAAGAATTAAGATTAGGGATAGTGCATGAATACAGTCAATGAAGGCCCTGGCTCGTATAGTGATACCGATGTATGTGTGTGTGTGTGTGTGTGTGTGTGTGTGTGTGTAATCACCTCTTGTTTTGATTGATAGACACTGGCGGCTCAAGGTGAGGGCCTTTAAGCAGTGGCGTATATATATCGCCATGTCAGACGTTGCCAAGCTCGCATGCGGCGGCCTGCCAGGCTTTCACGCATCCACACACACGCACGCACACACACACACACAGTCTCACCCAAATTCTCTCCCTGCCCGAGGCAAAGGAAAAATTACCACTTGTCTCTTCCTTCATTCACCACCCAGGGTGCCAACAGTTGGCTGTACCAAATGTGAGCCACTTTCCCATCCATCCTCGCCTCCCTCTCTCTCTCTCTCTCTCTCTCTCTCTCTCTCTCTCTCTCTCTCTCTCTCTCCTCCACCTGCCCCATTTGTTCAGTGTCCCTCCCTCAAGCCATCATTTGCTCCCGTTCTCTCAGTTCCCAACTTTCCTCTCCCTCTTTTTTCTTTTCTCGTGGCGATTCATCGATTTCTCTCCTCGTCGACCCCGTCTCTGTCTGCCCTCCTCCTCCTCCGTCCGCTCCTCTCTCTCTCTCTCTCTCTCTCTCTCTCTCTCTCTCTCTCTCTCTCTCTTGCTCCTTCTCGTTTACCGCCTGACCCCGGAATCTATTCATCTTCCTCCGACGCCTCCTCTCTTACCCTGTGTTCCCTGACTCAGTATATTCATCTTTTATCTATCATGCACAGCGTCCAGAGACGAAGTGTGTTTATACCCGGGAGGTCGCGGGGCGTTCGGTTCCCTCGGCTGCCTTGGGGGGGAATTTCAGCCGAGGAAGTGAACAGCGCACAATAAACAATGTCGATAATGTAGTAACTCTAAAGGGTGCAGTGCATTTTACCTTCATGAACACTGAAGACGAGTGGCAGTAACACCTTACACCAAATAACCTGAATGAACGCAGCCACTGTTTGTTTCGTCAGGCATCAAAACTACAAGGTTAGGGTTAGGAAAAGGTCATGGTTAACATTACAAAACTTGAGCTAACAGCATTTTTGCATTTTGCAGCATAGTTACATTGTCTGGCAGTTATTACATTACCACAAAATTTCAATGCAATGGGAGATTTTACTACATTTTTTCAATCAATCAATCCTCCCTGGGTAAATTAAGGTAAAACATAATCATTGCACCTCACTTTGCAAGTTCTTCTCCCATCGTTTTCACTCCTTTTCTGCTCCTTGTCCTATTTTTTACTCATCTCCTGTTCCCTAAATGCAGGACCATTAATCTGCTTCTCATCTCCGTCTTTCCCTTAATTTTTAGTTCTTTCTTCTCTCTCTCTCTCTCTCTTCATTGCCTTCTGCTCCGGTCTTTTCGTGTTTCTGTTCCTGACTTCTGTCTCTCTTCATCCTTTTTCATTCTCTCCATCCGTCCCTCAGCCATCTGTATCCGTCTCTCTCTCCACTTTACCCTTCGTCTATCCGTCACCGCTCTCCCTCTCTGTCTCTTTTTATTCGCTGACCAGTAAAACTCAAAGTCATCCCCACAATAAGCTTTATTGGCAAAGCGTTTATAGCACGCCGAACAAATCAATAGTCACGAGCCACTAATAACTGCTTATTAAAACTGCCAGAGCGTGTGTGTGTGTGTGTGTGTGTGTGTGTGTGTGTGTGTGTGTGTGTATGTTGACCTTTAAAGGGCCTTTGCTCCACCTTCTCTTAAAGTTACCTTCTCCATCACATGCACTTGCTGCTCACACACATACACACCGGATAACATGATTGCCAAATAATTAGCATCACAGACACATAAACAGGAAGAGCAGAATCAAAGGAAGGTGGGATGGGAAGGAATAAAGTGAACAACGATAACAACAGAGGGCAAACGATGAAGCGGTGAAGGATGGAGCGGCAGAGGTGAGGAGGAACGGATGGGCAAGCAATAAGAGAGCAGACGGATGATCGATCATCCTGTAAAATGAAGAGAGAAACAGGTGAGAGAGGGAGGATATCTGCAATGGGGGGAATAAAAACGAAGAGACGACCACGGGGTGGAAGATGGATCGAGCCGAGGTGGAGGGCAAAAAGAAAAAGAGGGATTAATAAAGGAAGAGAAAATGATGGATAGACGTGAGGGCACGGGTTGAGGGAGGAGAGGGAGATTCGCGGAGAGATCGGGGCAGGTCGCGATATTAAGATGGAGAGGGGGAGAGTTGGAGAAAAAGAAAGAGGAAGAAAGAGGGATTAAATGGCAGAGGGGAATAGATGGAGACCGAAAACGGGGCAGAAATGTGAAAGAGACAAAAAGATGGAGTCAGAGGGAGAGAGAATGACAGTTAATGACACTGAGATGCCGAGGACAAAGAAAAGATATGAGAGAGAGAGAGAGAGAGAGAAAGAAAGAGAATTGCATTGGAAAGAGAACTGAGAAGGAGGCTGAGAGAGAGAGAAAGAGAGATAAGATGTGACTAGAGATGGCGAGCTTGTGTGACTCACGTCGTCTCTTCCGCAAGCTATTAGTGATTTAATCACTCTGACATCAGCCTCTGTGTGTGTGTGTGTGTGTGTGTGTGTGTGTGTGTGTGTGTGTGTGTGTATCACAGCCGATTACCCTGAGCCAGTGCAGTCAGGAACTGGCTCATCACTCTTCCACAGCAGCGCGCATTCATCATCTGACTGGTTTCTCAAACTGGGGGCTGAGACCCTGAACAGGTCACAGGTTTCTCACTGGTGAGTCTCCAGTTTGGTTGGACAGACGACTTGTGTGGGTTTACCGATACATGAGGACCATCAGTCGACCAGTCTCATCTACCTCTGATTTGATGGATGGTTATTAATTCCATATTTTACTGTAAATTGCACAAGTCTGAACTGATCCTAAAGTGACAATAACAGTAGTAGTAGAGCAGTATCATTTTTTAAACTATTTTTTCGATGTGTTTCTTTATTTATTTACATAAAATATCTTCATATATTGAGGAAATACACAGTCTCTACCTGAAACCAAAGAATGAATGACAAAAGGCTGCAGTTCAACTTTTTTTCTGAGTTAGATTTGAGTTATATGTCCTCTCAGCTCTGTGCCTGAAAACACATAAAGCAATGATTTTACTGTGCAAAGAGTTCAGATTTATGATTAGTTTAGGTATTCAACATATATCTACACTGTGGTTGACACATGGCTTGCCATAACTGAGTTAAACCATAAAAAAAAGACTTCAGGAAAACATAGACTTCAGAGGCTTTTGCACCCTGCTACGATCAAAATGCTTTTGAAAATGATTAGATCAAAAGATATTAATTGAACACTGAGCACAAAATATCAGATATCAGCAGATTAAATCTGTAAATACAAATATCAGCCCTCAAAACCTCCATATCAGTGGTTATAACACATTCTAATGAGCCTGAGTCCTGAGGTGAGACATCACAGAGTTGAATAATTATCACCTCCTTTGAGACATAAAGGAAAATGTAATTTCAGACCAAAGATACTGCTTATAAATGCAAAATACAATCCAGTATGAGCATCTGAATGCACGCTTCAGACTGCTGTCACCCGCACAATACTTTGATTCTCAAATTCAGTGATGCAATGTGATTATTTTATTTAAATTTGGTATATTTTGCCAAATGATTTGGGTGTTTTTAATTGAATAAATCCATAAAACACAGGCAGTGTAACTGAAGGACTGCAGATTAAACACTGCAGCTATCATCATCTAAAACCAATGGGAAGACATACAGTATGAAATTATCTTAGCATGTAAAATCCAATTATCTACAGTAAATGCCCTTTCTCTTAAAAGCTCTCAAAGCACTTACAAACATTATTTTCTGAGCACTTCTGATCTGCTAATGCCGCTACAGCAACCGACTGCACTCACCACTTTCTGCAATCAGATTATTCCTCTTATTTACTGTTCTATATTTGGCCTACTTACCAACACTAACCATTCCTGCACTCTCATCTAACATCTCAATAACAGAATCCAGCGGGTCTCCTGACATAGATTTGAGTTGTAGACTGGGCAAGAGTTTGGCAGTCCATACCATGGTCCAGTGCCAAACACTCTGACGCCTTATTAGCATTTCACTTCACCTCATTAGTCCGATGCCGCCGTAATCTCAGCGCAGTATTCAATCACGGAAATACAGGGGTCATTGCTCTAATTGAATTTAACGGTGCTCTCTCGCCAATCAGGGAGTAAGATGTTGAAAAATAGGAGGCTCTGCAGATGGCATTTTTCATAAAGACAGGGGGGGCGTCATGCCAAGATTTAAGCAGAGTTTGAATCAGCACAAAGTGGGAAAAGTGTAGAAAAGCAGAGGTTTTTGAGAGGAAAAAGGTGCTGCATGAACATCTATGTCAAAGCTATGATTTTATATATATGTCTATATATGATGTTAATTGCAAGTGGATACACCACGTTAAGGTACCCAGTTTTCCTCGTAAACTACATTGTAAATTAATTTGTAAACCACATATCCCTCTAAAGACATTTACAAAGCCTTATTCTGGGCTATTTTGAAAGTTGCATAGTTTACACTGGTGTGAGTGATATGTCTCCCATACTGGAAGAACATGTAAACAAAACAGGAACCTGGTTTTAGTGCACACTGTAGCACCCCTAGTGGCCACAAATGACATTGGGCATCTTTAATTCAAGATAGGTCTGGCCCTGAAATGTTGATAAATTTGTGACAAAAAAAAAAATAAAAAAGATGGAAAAATATTAAATGAGACAAACTACTTGGCAAGAGGCTGTAACATCAAATTAGCCTGGCGCTGCCCTCCAAAAACCCCAGACCCTCAGCTGACCCACCCTGGAGGCTTCGCCCTGGCCTTGGTGGTTGCTGAACACAGGACTGAGGCCTTTCATGTGGGCCCGGTGGAGCAGGGTGTGTCCCTGGCTCTCCATGCTGAGCAGGGAGGCTCCAGGCAGGGAGGAGGGGGTCAGCGGGAGCCTCTGTCCGCTGTTGAGGCTCTAATCATGGGCACGGAAGGGCAGGAGACCAGCCTGTGGCCGCGGCTCATGGTAGGTCTCTGAGTCGTGA
>NC_043997.1:19873181-19910681 GCF_902150065.1 Myripristis murdjan
TGTTGATGTCTGAGACAGCTGGAATTTTTTTTTTTTTTTTCTTGTGAATGTTTTCTATTTTTATGCCATCAAACAAATAAATGGACTCGTAAAATGCAAGATGTGTCACAAATCATTTTAAGTTGTTTTAAGTTGCATTTTTCATCACATGCCAAATCTTTAGTGCATCAACAACCCAAGCAGGAAATAATAACCCGGCTGATTGCATTGAATACTTTTGACTAATATCAACCCGCAATTTGACAGTTTCTGACGTATTACATTCAAAGGTTATAGGCAAGGCAGCTAAAAATCACTCCAAAATTAGGCTAAATTTTGGCGAGAGAAAAACTAACATGTCTATTTTTAGTGGGGTCCCTTGACCTCTGACCTCCAGATCTCTGAATGAAGATGGGTTCTCTGGGCAGATGAGGCTCCTCCCTGTGCAGACATGCCCACCTCATGCTAATCCCATGCAGTTTGGAGCATGAACCAAGCAGGTTTTTGCATGCACTACAAAAGGGTTATATTGATCTGTTGTAAACTGGTGTATTTCTACATACTGGGGCCTAAACAGTTGCAAAAAATTGCGTTGGACTAGAAGGCTGTGACCCAATGAGACTCTTATGAATTCAATGCGTCACATTTGATTCATGTGTGATGATGTTCGCCCCCCTAATTGCTGTGTCACTGTAGTGAGACCATTTTTTGAATCCTGACAGCACTGTATAAAATGACTTATTGTGACCTCCAGGTTAATTTGAGCTGCATAAAATTTTACATCCACAAACTAGGGATCCAGGGAATTCAGAAGATGTACAGGAACAGTGATAAAAAAAAAAAAGGGGGAGTTTCTGAGCAATGAATGCTCCCCATCCAATTCTTACAGAAATCTCCAAATGTCAAAAGTTTTTGACACCAAATCAAAGCAAGAATTTTTCTGTGGTGTTCCTCAAGGTCTCGGTGTCCTAATGTGGTATTATGGAGGGATGTTTGATCCATTTTTATTGCAGATTTATGACTATAACTATAACTATAACTTGACATGCAGGGCTGAACTGCAAATTAATCTGCAGGTTCCTGAATTTCACATGATATTTACCACTTCTGTTCAGCATCTACTGTTGACCTTTTATGTTTCCCTGGAGATCACCTGCCCTCCTCTCAGATGGGTCCATAGAAACAGGTGGAATTAAGGGTTAAGGGTTAACCCTATAAAGCCTGAACTATGAAAGAATTGGCAGAAAATTCAAATTTTTTGAAAATGAACCCTTTATTTATTCCTATAACAAAATGTAAAAAAAAAAAAAAAAATTCAAAAAATATGTTATTACATGACCTTTCTGGTGTATGATATATGATATGTACTTGAAGTGCCAATGGTATGGTCCAGGGTGAACAGGGGAAGTGTTCAAAGGTATACAACAGTATTTTGGTCAAGTATTGATTAAACTGAAAAAGGAATGTGTGAATTGATAACGTGGATCATAAATGATACAAATGGCTTTATAGGGTTAAGCTCAAATTAGTGTGGCATCAAAATGGCACAGTTTACCGTCATCCAAGTTGTAAATCGTCAAAGCCTCTGTTCTAGACCAAATCTGGTATATCCTTGAATTTTCACCTCACTGATATTGGAGGAAACAAAACAAAACTGTCCTCTGTAACCACTTTAAAGTCAATATAGAGAGACAGGCTCCTGACAAGCAGGTGCTACACAGTGTTCAGACATGCTGGCTGTTGGAGGAATACTAAAGTGTGTGTTGCGGGGATCGACACAGACAATAGATGGGAAGGGGACGGGCGAGGGAGGGCGGCCAGTGACAGAGAGGAAAGGAATAGCAATGACTATTTGGCACCGGTTCGATGATCAACAAACAAACCATTTGCAATCAAGGTGAGCCGGTGACACGCCACGCGGTAACACCTGTAGCACAGCGCCATGAAAACACATTCACACACTTGCGCATTTGTACACGCGTGCAAAGAGTACACAGCTCTCGGGGATGTGGAGTTCAAAGGATATGTCTTATTTTGGGAGTCGCTTTGGGTTAGTCTCCTCACTTTGGTGACAGACGGAGGAACAGGTTGCAAATATCAAACACTTTGCAGAACGGCCTCGTGCACGCACACACACACACACTCTCAGTCACTCAGACACATGCACATATGCCCCCTCCTGCACACACACATACGCTCTCACTTTCCTTGTACTTCCTCTCTAATACTAAGTAACACGACGCCAAAGGGGGGGAGTGTGTTGTTTAAAACTTGCACACTGGCTTCCTCCTCACCAGCAGCAAAATATGACCACAGTTCTCCTGACAGCTTTGTCAAAAACACTCGGAAGTTATGTTTTGGCTTCATTAACACATAAGGCAGTATGACAGAATTACAGAGAGTAAATCTCAATATTGTGGAGCGGATTTTCAGCCGATGACACCGAGGGAGGCGTCCCACTTGGAATTCACCTCAATTTATTCCCAATCATGAAATAAATCTTCTCTGTTCAGAGTCCTCACGCATTTCGGAGGCAGCAGTCATTAACAGAAACGTAATGTTCTATTACACTCCGTCTCCAATCATTACATTCTCATTTCTCACCATTTCTGTCGGTGTCATCCCGCAGGAAAACAAAATAACAGATTATTCTTTACTTCAAGTGACGAGTGGAAAGCCGCCAAGCCGAGTTTTGTTGATGTCAACAAGTTGCGATGAGTTTCTTCAATTAAAAGTCGCGCTGATTGCCGGTGTCGGGATGAAAAATGTGTTCATTAAGCGCGATCCGCAGGAAAATTGGAAAGGCTGGAGAGTGCTGTCACTGCACAACGACAGTGAAGAGGGTGTCAGCTCAAAGATGTCACACGCATGAGGAAATCTTTGGGTTTTGGACAAATGTTGATGCTGGTGGCCTGTGTGATATGTGTCCATCCCCACAGACATGAAAACGGAAATGGAGACACACGTATACCCACACACACACACACACACACACACACACACACACACATACACACACAGAGCAGGGCAGGGCAGTCAGTGAACAGGTGTCGGCACAGTTTGGTGGTGACTGAAGCTCGTAATGAGCAGCCAGGGGAAAGGACCACACACACACACACACACACACACGCTCACCTACACACACTTGTCTGTGTCTTGGCTGTGACTTTGGCTGGGAGTTGGTGTGGTAGCGCCGAGCTGCAGGTCAGAGGGAGGCTAAGAATAAACTGCCCCTGCTGAGCTTGTCTCTCTCTCCCTCTCTCTCTCTCTCTCTCTCACACACACACACATTTTCCCGACCTTTTCAATTTGCTTGGGGCCTCTCCACCTCGACCCCTCCACAAACACACACACACACAAACTCACAGGTTGCTCAAATAGTTAGTGCTCATGTGGGCACAGTCTAACTCTCCTGACCTCTGCATATGCCCTCCGATTAACAGAGGGAGAGAGAGAGAAAGAGAGAGAAAGAGAGAGAGAGAGAGGGAGAGCAAGCGAAAGAAAGAGAGCGAGAGAGAGAGAGGGAGAGGAAAGATGAAAGCAGCAACTGATTGAATGGAGAGAATTACTTCATTCCTGCAGCATATAGTGAGACTGATAGTGAACTCACACATATATATGTATATGTGTGTGTGTGTGTGTGTGTGTGTGTGCGTGTGCGTTTGTGCGCGCATGTACGTGTGTGCCAATTTCCCACAGAGTGGCACTGAATAAATCGTCCTGAAATGAGAAAATCAGAAGCACACACACACACACACACACACATACACACACACACACACACACACACACAGCTTCTGGACATTCATTCATCATGGGCTCTGGGATGCGTCTACCCACTCCTCCTCTTCACTCCATCGCTCTTCTTGTTTGTGGCCGTCCATCCCTACATGTAACCGTCTTCATATAATTATTCCTCCATCCTCCCTCCCGTGCCGGCTCTCTCTCGCCCTCCTCTCCTCATCATTCAGTCATGAAGCATGGAAATCTTCCTCTTCACTCAATAAAGCCCCCCATCCTCTTCCTCGTCCTCTTCTATCCTTTCCTCCTCACCCCTGCTTCCCTCATCCTTACATTCTCCTCGTATCTTTCCATCCTCCTTCCCTTCTCCCTCTTCAGCTCTGTATTCCCGGCACTCCTGCCTCTCTCTGCTCCCCCTTTACTTTCCACGTCTCCCCAGCATCCTTCCTCCTCTGACCATCTTCTCTTTGTGCTGTATTCTTGTTAAAATTCTAATGAAAGTCCCTCTTGATAGTATTGAATCTTGTATTTGACATTGTGAGCCCCCCGATCCTAAGCACAACACGATGTCTCCTTTGGATTTAGGCAACAGCAGAGAAGCCTTGTTGAGCTCAGGCTGGTGTGAGGCAGCAAAGACCAACAGCTTAGGGATGGGTAAAATATACAACAACTACTAGCACTGACATCGAGGTGTTAAGCAAGAAATGAATGATTTAGCACAGGAGAAAGATTTTGATGTATGGAGGTTATTAAAGAACAGAACTCCTGGCCATGAGTTTGAATTGGTAATCCCTGGTTTGGCAGATTTCATTTCTCGTTCCATCGCTGTCTGTGCTCCAGGGGTGCTTTGCACATAAATGGATTTTTACTCTCAGTTTTTTTGCGGTGCCAGCGTGCGCTACTTCATGATTCAGGTTTGAGAGTGGCTCACTGGTGAGAGAGCAGCCTCAGGGCTAATTTATATCCTGCAAAACAAATATCGGTTTTGAACATTTTTCTGTAATTTTGAACATCCAAATCATCCATCATGCCCGTTCAAACTGAGGGACCACGTGCTCGAATTTTTTTTCGTGCATAAAACTTAACATTGCAATGGAAAATTCAATTGCAATCCCAGCATGGAGAAGTCATTTTTTTTCTAAAATTGTGTCTGAACCAGTGCAGAATTTGGTTGGCTGCCCGCTCCCCGTCTAAAGGGTACTGTCGATTCCAGTTGAGTGTCTTTGCTGAGAGAAAGCAGTGGCTTATGGGACTTTCTTGCCATGAAAGTTGCCTGTAAGGCAGTGCTGTGAAACCCTCATCCTAACCAGAGCCCTAACCCTAATCCCAGCCTGGAAGGTAGTGCTGCTTTACAGTCAACAGCAGGGGCAAAAACCAAAAAGCCTCGAGCGGTGCGACGCTGCAGACAGCAGGCTTAGAATCTGATCGTAGTTTTGTTTAAGAATCGGTTGTAATCCCACAAACTCAAACAAAAATGTAGTAGGTACCCCAAACACACATCTAGCTTAAATATACCAGTGTCATGTGTAACTTAATTAACTGGCAATGTTGAGATTGAATGATTTGAAGGTAATTTACTTTTGATTAATATTGATGCGCATGGTAACCACGCGTCCCGCAAATTGAGACCGTGTCCCGCATAATCAATGCTTGCTCTCAAAAAAAAAAAAAAAAAACTTGTTCGCCCTATCCCCCCGAGCCCCAGGCAGCCAATGTTAAAAACCTAACATTACTTGACAGTTCAGCTTGCTCACCGCACTCGCCACACCCACCCCTCAGTCGAACAGCTGTTGTCGTCTCCGCCGCCGGCGCGAGAGACTGGTGACGCGACGTTAGTTGTCATCAACTTTTTGTTGTTGTCATGACACCTGCACTGTTTGAAAGATACACACACACACACACACACACTGGGACAAGGAGCTAGACGCAAGCTTTCTATGAACTGTCACTGAATAATGGAGAATGAGACTGCTGCTGAGAAAGAGACTGAGGCGCCACCATCGACCAAAAAGAGAAAATGTATGTACAGAAAGGATTGGGAAAGTGAATATTGGTGGGTGGAAGGTGGTGAGGGGGATACCGAGAGGGCTTTTTGTGACCTTTGCAAAACATCATTCTCCATCGGGCATGGCAGGGAATACGATGTCAAACGACACAGGCTGACGGAGACTCACAAAAAACGTGTCCAACAGAAAGAGACATCTATGGATGCTTTCCTCCGACCTAAAAATGATTCTCTAGCTGAGTGGAGACTTGTTACTGTTCCTGCTCTGTTGAGCCAGTGCAATGCCAGTGAATCCCCAGACTAAAGTTTTATAAGCTATTTAATTTTATTTATATTTTCCATTGCAATTCATTCACTTTAAATAAAAAGTTAATCTTAAGTGGAAGTTCATCTGTCAATTAATTGAAATGTTTGAAATATTATGAATATCTTTTATTTAGAAAAAAAAAAAAAACACATTGAAAGCTAAGGGCTCATTAATAAGGGTGGCCTATTCATGAGCACACAGCAGCAATTACATATGTTAGGGGAACAGGGCAACATTAATATACCATGTAAAGTGGTATCTGCTAGAAATCTCACACTGTCCCTCAGAATCATACCCCTTGTCCCCCATTGGGCTTATTAGCAGGTGGTCACCCTACTGATGCGTGATTCAAATGAAAGGTCAGCGAATGTATTATGAGTTAGCATAAAAATCTTTTTTTTTTGTGCGTGTGTGCGTGTCCCCTTAAAAAATGACACCCCTGCCTGCAGGGATATTAAGGCGCCTGTTGTGCACCTGCTCAAAATTGAAACAGTGCTGATATTCATGATGCCATGGAGAAGCAAACTAATCTGTAGGGAAAGAGAGAAATGAATGTTAAGTCTTAGTCCTTAAACATAAGTCACAAATATGCAGGGTGCTCTTAGAAACAGGGCGACAAAGTCAAACATAAGGGAAGGCAAAAATGAAAAAAGTGAAAAATCGAGGAAGAGAAAAACAGGTAAGCGTAAAAATTTTTTTTTTTCTGTTTCTGTTCTGATTTGTCAAACGGATCTATCCCCACATTTGGACACATTCAAGTACATTGAGTTTACAACAAATGCCCATGTTGACCCAGACATTTTATGAAATGCCGCGGGTGATCAGATGTTGGATGACACTGTCAAACGTCATTTGTCTAATGAAGCATGAACCAGCTTTTAACTGCAGGACAGTCAGCAAGCAGCCGCCCTGCTGAAGTGTCCTTGAGCAAGACACTGAGTCCGATGGAGCTCCGAGGGTGTTGGGCTGCGGCTGAGCCTGACCTCTGACCTCCCTGTGGACGGGGGGAAATGAAATGAGAATTTCCTTAAAGGGATGAATAGACTACAATATTATTATTTTTTGAGAGTTGGAGGGCTTCAAAATCATATGAGCATTTCCTTCACTGCTCTCCTCTTCTCCTTCTCCCTCCTCTTATCTCTCAGAGTCTCCTCTCTTTCTTTTTTCTTTCCTCCACCTCCCTCCATTCCCTCCTCCTCTTGCCGCGTTCAGCCTTTCACTCAGACTTTCAGCCGCTCCCAGACTTCAGAGAGAGAAGGAGGAGATTTAAATGTGGCGAGAGAAACAAGGGAAGTGACAGATTAGTGCAGAGGTGTTGAGGTGAAGGAGTGTGAGGAAAGGAGAGAAAGACAGAAAGGATGAAACAAAACGGCAGCGGATGAGTGAAGGGAGAAACAGGGAGCGGAGGGAGAACAAGGGTGGGAGGTGTGGATGCTGAGTTATGGCAGGGTTGCGATCCAGCTAAATTGCCTTGGCAGTAAGTCCCACTTCTCTGAATAGAGAGCTAGACAGAGACGGATGGATGGATGGAGAGGAAAGAGAGGGCACCTAGTAGAGGAGGGGAAGGTGGGAAGAGGAAGAGGGAGGTGGATGAGACAAAAGGCAAGGCGGAGGAAGTTGAAGGTGTCAGGTAGAGAGAGAGGGAAGTGAAGGGGGAGGAGGAACGGCTTGACAGGGGGAATTAGGAAAGGTGAGAGGCAGAGGAGAGAGAGAGATGTAAATGAGGAGGAATCAGGAGGTGGTGGAGAGAGGGAGGAGGAAGGTGCGGGAGGTGAGACACGAGATGACAGAGAGGTGAAGGAAGAGGAAGAGGAGGAGAGGAAGGAAGGAAGGAGGAAGAGAGGAGGGGGCTGAGACACAGGAGCTGGCGTTAAAACTCCTTTCGTGTGAATGAAAATCTAAAAATATACTGGAGAGACAGAGGGGGGATGGGGGAGAGGGAGACAGATGGGGCCAAGCAAAAGAAAGAAAGAAAGAAAGAAAGAAGGAGGTGGAAGCAAACTCAAGGTCAACGCCGAACATAAATTTAACGAGGCAGAGAAAAAGAGGAAAGGGGGAAACCGAAAGGAGGAAAAACAAATGAGAGTTGGGGATAAAAGGAGGTTTACTGGTGTAGAGAGGAAAGGGGAGATTTTCTGACAAGGAGCTCAAACAGTATGAGAAAAAGAGCAATGATGAAAAGGGGAGAAAAACAACAGGAAAGGGAGGGCGGCTGCAGCAGGGAAAAAGACAGGGAGGGCTATTATAAGAAGGGGCAGACAGATTAGAGCGAGAGAGAGATGAGTGAAGTGAGACATGAGAGGAAAAAAAGAGAGAGAAATAAATAGAGCAACAAAGAACGAGGGAGCTCCAGGAATACTGATAATGAGGGAGGTAAGCCCCAAGCCAATTATCAAGTGGACTTTACTTTCTCACGGAAGAGCGATGGATGGACGGAGAGATGTAGGGATAGATGCAACTATGAGGATAAAAGGAGACAGAATGAAAACGAGAGGGAGAGATATTACACAAAAAGGCAAACGAGGGAGGCAAAAACCAGAAAGAAAGAGCGAGAAAAACAAAGAAAACAAAGTGCTGGATTGGATGAGCGTGGCGAGTGCAAAGAAAGGGAGACAAAGCGGGAAATTGGGGATGAGGGATTAAAGGAGAGGTGAAGAAAGGGAGGGCGGAGAGAGAGGAATAAATCAATACGCCGGGGGGGATTCCTCATCACCGCCTCCCTCGCTCGCACTGCTTTACATGGTAATATCGGATTATCGATCCCTCCCGCCCGTCCTCCCATCCAGCTTTTCCCGAGGAACAACAGGCAGCTTCAAAGCCCCTCGATTTGTCATCTTTCTTTCATCCCTCGCTTTCATCCCTCATCCCTCCATTTTTTTCCCCCATTATTTCGCAGCTCGCTGTTGTTTTGCTCATCGAAAAGGCGGGATCTTCCTTGGCCAAGACAGGGAACGTCAGGATCATCATGATGAGGAACCAAAATGGAGAGCAACCCTCCAAACAGTTGATGTGGAAGCTTTCCAGCTGATGTTTGATGACCATGTTTTAGGTTTTAGAGTTTAAAATAACCAAAAACCAATAAGCTCTACCGGGAACTATTCTGAAAAAGGTTCAAATAACTTTTTTGTTGTTGCTTATGTCCTTAGAGGAACCATCTCTGGCTCCTCGAAGACCTTTTCGATGGGGATTCACATTTGGGGATCCTTTGAAGAACCATTTCTAGCAATACGCCTTTAAAGAGCCATGGCCTGAAGGGTTCTTCAGGAAGCCTTAGATGGTTTCCTGGAGCACCGTGATGAAGAAGTGTTTCTGGTTCCAGTTGACACCTTTATTTGTGGTTTAAGAACCGACAATTAACAGCTGTTTCCATGAACCACAGCAGGAACCTCAAAGAACTGGCTCTTTGTACCATCAGAAAGAGCCATTTGAATCATTGAGGGATCACGGCTCTTTAAAAACCATGGTCAGGAAGGTTCTTCGAAAAGGTTTTCCAGTGGCTTCTCTCTGAAGAACTCTTCTAGGTTTCAGATGACACCTTGATGTTTCTGTGTGGATGAACCTGAGGGAACTTGCTGTAATGATCATTCACAAATATAAACGGCGAAGTGATTTTGCTGTTTTATGATTGGCTCTGAAGTTGTTTAAATGATAGGTTGTAACTGAATGTACGCATAAAAGCAAGAGAAGGTATAAAGAGGGAGATTAATTCTCAGAGAAGGGAGATTTCTAGGACTTGTGGCAGAGGCCTTGGCATTGATTCCCTCCTGATTTACACAACAACATCACTGGGACTGCCTGATAGAGATTTGGAGCAGCCGAGAACACTTCGCTCTGTATATTACTGAGATCTGTGCATTTTCCAGCTAAATTACTTTCTCTTAGCAGATTTTTGTCCCCCCTAGGCAACAGTAGCTCCTCAAAGGGCTCGACACGCCGCCTCTCCTCGGTGATGTACAACAGCCAGGAAACCTGCACTGCTCAGCCGGGGTTCATAGATGAAGGCTCCTATTGGTTCTCCGAACATATTCTCACACTTATCTCTAAAATCCTCCTCTACCAGCCTCACCAACACTTGTTTCAGCTCTCTCTGCCTCTGTTTCTACCCCTAATCCCTCTCTCATCACTCTCTCTCACTGTTCATTAGGTTTTTATCAATAGCGATCTCTTACTTGCAATCGATAGCACATCTCAGCACACACACACACACACATGCACACGCACAAACCCACACTGCCCTTGTAGTGACACTCCTACCTGGAGGCTGGTTGGTATCAGCTGGCAAGCTTTTTGTCCATTTGTGTCAAAATGTCCAACACACACGCACACACACACACACACACACACACACACACACAGGTAGATACACTCCATCTTTTCCTTAGACCTTCTCCTCAGGCAAGCTACAGATGAGCAGTTTTTGGATGGCCTTTGTACACACCCACAGTAACCCACCCACACACACACACCCACACACACACACATAAACACAGCGCAATATCTTTATAGGCCCCAGAAGGCACTGATGAAACTGCATTCCCCACTGCTTTATGTGGTGGTCAATTTAACACTGCTCACATCAGCATATTAAAAATGCATGTGCCCAAGGACGCAGGAGCAAATTGGTAAATGAGTGAGTGTGTATGTGTGTGCACTCGTGTTAAAACAGAGGCCCTTGAAGAGTAGCACGGCACTATACGGTTATCTACCTAATAGAGCTATTCATGCTCTGAATACATGTTAACTGCTCAATTACACCGCTACTTCTGAATGAGAGTCAGTCAGCACAAGAAGAGAAAGACAGGGTGTGCCACCGGTGATCCAAAAATAAACAAGTGGATGCTTGGTGCTGGAAGGAAGACGTTGCTTTTGAATAGATTTGACTAACAATACCAGTCTCACAACACTTTGATGTGTCCCCTGAAAGTAAAAGTAGAGGTTTGGCCACTAGTTTGCCAAAATACATGCTAATGCTTTTGCACAAGGCTGGATGGATGATATTAAGAACCACCATAGTATATTAAATACTGGACACGCTGACTGTGTCCTAACTCTGGGTGTGTGAAGGTCTAGCCTTCAGAGGACCGAAGGCTAGACCTTCCACACTGCTACCTGAGACGCTCTGCTGAGGATTCACCCTTCGTCATTCACTTTCCGTTTCACTTGCCGCCGCTGTGGCTATCTAAAATGATGACGGCGCAAAATGGATTATGGGATACAGAGGACGACAAAGGATGCATTGATATTGTCCTCCAAATTCTGCTTAAAGAAGGCTGCGTGTGTGGGCCATGTTTGGAGGACACTTTGGACTGGGACAGTCTTGTGGTAGAAACTTTGCACACAACTGTTGTGTAAAGTTTCTAAAATTTCAACCCAAACGCTACTGAGGATTAAGTGGGTTCAGGCTCAGATTATCAGGTATTTCAGTCAGTTTATAAGGGAAATGGATGCTGACGAGGTAAAGAAAAAATTTGACTCAAGGGAGGCTTTGGTAAAGCAGGTATCGGGGAACTTATTCACAAAACAGCTGCAGTTCAGTAGCCCTTCATTTGCACTCAGCAGAAACAGTATTATTTTTTCAATGGGAAAACAGACTGGACCAGTCTTATTATAAATACCACTAATCATTAGGCTCGGGCCAGTGTCCAGTGTGAGTTTGGGGTCTGGGTAGGGATTTGGTGTTTGGACCCGTTACAAACTCTAACATTGTGAAAGTGTTATAAATCTTCATGTCAGACACAGGCTATTCTCCGAGTACTGTGATCAGTATCTGAGCCAGCACTCTCATTTTGGGGTGCCATAAAGTGCCCTCGTCTTTAACAACTGTGGCAAAATATACAGACTTCTTGAACCCTGCTTGTTCTCGCAAATGCCAAAATAAGAGAAGGGCAAAGAGAGAGGAGGTAGAGAACAAACTGAAGATATGATGTGACAGGACGGTGTCGCTGGAAATAATGTCTACTATGCCTTTTTAATGTCTTAACCTAATTTTAGATGCCAATACTTCCTCCTCTTTCCAGCAGGATGGACAGGCAGACAGACTGTCTGCTGCTATCATAGGAACGCCCCTTCTCTCAAACCACATTTACATCTTAGACATTTAGCTGAAACTCAAGAGCAAGTTAGAAGCAGCAGCTTGTTCACTTTGACAGGATGCACTGGTGCAAAGATTCAGCCCCCTGATCTTATGGTTTGGAGGCAGCTGCTGATCACCCAGTTGGAAATGCACCTAAATGCGATTTGGTTTGTTTTTTTGTTTTTGTTTTTTTGCAGCTGGATGGCGTCATAGCAACCGACAGCATCACTCGCTACTCACATGGTCTCGTCATTCTGAAACTCCAGCTTCCCGGCAGCCAGTTCATAGTCCTCCCCTCCTTTGGCGGTGCCGTCCAGGGTCCGGTAGGGGACGGCGACCAGGCCACGGGCCCCCGACGTCCTCTGCACCTTCACCTCCATCACACCTACACTCTCGCTCACCCTCTGACTGGCACTCTCAAAGGTAAAGATACCTAGAGGGAGGGAGGGGAGAAGAAACGTAGGAAGGAAGGAAGTGAAGGAGGAAGGACAAAGAAAGAAAGAAAGAAAGAAAGAAAGAATGGGGAAGATAATGTGTAAGGAGAGAAATAGAAAAAGAGAGAGAGAGAGAGATTAGGCTGATAAACACCCACACTCTCCCTCCCCTGCTCGCTCTGCATGGCATACAGTGTATACAGTGCAGTACCTGGAGCAGAGAGCAAGAGGGAGGTGGACGAAATGAGAGAGGGAGAGAGAATAATAGATTACCACCCACTCCCTCTAGATAGAAGATTATAAGTATTAGGTAAACGCCCACTCTCTACTCGCTTTAATTCTCTTTGGATATTATCAAAGTCCTGTAACTGGAAAAAGTGGTGACATTGAGGGGATGGGAACTTTTTTTTTTTAACCCTCCACCAACTACAAATCCTGGGACCATATGGTGCTTCATCACTAAGCTGAGGCAAAAACAGGCCAGAAGGGTACACACTTGTCCCCGACTCACACGTTTCTATTTAAAGTATGTGTTTTCAGATGGTGAAACTAAGTGAACTGAGGTTAAGCCTCTATTTTGAGCTTTTGTCAACGTTCCAATGTAAAACAGGCTGTGAAATGTTTCGACGGGATAATGTTGCCAGGCATAAAGAGTGGCTCGTAGCAAAGTTAGCATTTTAGAGGCCTGAACAGCCACAAGACCTTGCTTGATTCATTAGCGTTTACTCACATCTTGAATATGAAAGCGACCCATTCAAAATTTCAAATTCTGACAATGCAAGAACTTCCAAGTGCCAAAGTTTCACCCATTTCGTATTCATCAAGCAAATCCTTGCATCAGAACTTTGTGTGTTTGTGTTGGAGCAAAATGTGGTCAAAATTTCTCTGAGGGTTTTAAATGGGTTGTGTTCATACTCAAGATGCATAATGCAAATGAACCGCAATGTCATCTTGAGGGCATTTGGGCGAGCTCCTCAGCTGTACATGCACATACAGTACAATGGAGGACCATGTGCAACCATGTTTATGAAATGCCCACTCACAGTCTGGAATTGCATTTGCTGCCCATCAACAATTACTCACTGAATATTGTTACAGGGAGCAGTGTGAGATTCATTGACCTCAATTAATTCAAAGTCTTTTTCAACACAGCTCTGAACCAAAGATGGCATTTTGAGGTTTGGCATCATAACATAACATAAGATAAGATGAAACTTTAATGAGCCCCATGGGGGATTTGGTTCATTGCAGCATCAAATCCGAAGATACAGCAAAGCAAAAAACTGACAATGCCAACAGTTCAAAAACATGCTGAGGGGATATGAGAGAATAGAAAATCATGCATCATAAAAAGTCACAGAAGGTTATAAATGAAAGACTTGCCATCGTAAAAAACAAACAAACAAACAAAAAAACAAGTCAGAAATCTTAAAAACTCGCACTAGTCAACCTTGTAAATTGCAAAGCGGTTTAGAGCTTCCTCTCACCTGCATGATCGTCGTCATAAATGGTCACCGTGGCGGTGTGGGCGTCGCCCAGCTCAGCTTTGGGGGCGGTGCCAGAATCCAGAGGGGCGGAGCCATGCTCAGGATAACCAACCACCCGAGGGTTGCTGAGGTGGACGTAGAAATATTCGTCTTCCTCAAAGATGTCGTCATCGATGACCCCGACTGTGATCTCTGGAGACAGAACAGTCATTTAGGATGTTAGATTTTGGTTTTAGTATTACAACAGTCTGTGGTGAAGTGACTGTAGTAGCGGCATTTGTGCTGCTGCAAAACAATGAATCACATTTTCTAGTAATCAGTCTTAAAACCTTATTTAAAACCATATCTGCTTGGATTCAGATCATTTCTGTGCTATTTCAAACGTACTGTCACTTGCTCCCAAATAAATGAACCTGATTAGAAACAACTGAAATGATGTGGGACAACATGAGGACACCTGAAAGTGGGCTGGCGGGGCAGCAAATAGTCACAAGATAAAGTAAAGAAAAACAGAATGTAAATAAGAATACGCTGTGGCAGAGGAAAGTCACAAAAAATGAGAAAGAACATGCTATTCAGAAATGAGATGAAAGTATTAAAAATAAGATGATAGCATAACTGTAGGACTGCACAGAAGTAACAGAACTAGGTGAGACAAAGGAAAAATATTTAATATGGTATGAGAATATACAAAAAAAATGTGCATCATGAGATTGAGTAAATTCGGGTAATTCATTCTCCATAATAAGTTCCCATGTAATAAATGTCCCGTTTGCTGTGTTCTTTAAAAAAGAAAAAAAAAGGTATGAAAAATGTCTTACTTGACTTGACATGGAATTTTTACCTTTGAGGGTCTCTCCCGGCTTAAACAGCAGCGTTCCCTCGGCAAACTCATAATCTGAGCCCGCATTGGCTGTGCCGTCCTCTGTGCGGTAATCCACCTGGGAGAGAGAAGTAGAAAGCGACAGAAAGAGAGAGAGAGAGAGAGAGAGAGAGAGAGAGAGGCATGGTGGAGAGAGAGGGTGAGATGCAAAGAGAAAGGGAGGAGAGAGAGTGAGAGAGCGAAAAGAGCCGCCAGGAAATGAAACAGAAAGCGAACCGATAGCAAAAGAGGCAGATAAACACAGAGCGAGAGACGGCGAGGAAAAAAAAAAAAAAGAGAGAGAGAGAGAGGGGAGGCAAACGGGCAGAAAGCGAGGGAGATGTAGACGAGGACAGAGAACAAGAGGAACGGCTTCATTATCCCGAGCCCTGTGGTCAGATACAGCGAGATAATAAAGACTTTGAAGATAGTGTAACAAACGTCCTGTTGTGAACTTTCCCTGAATCCACTTCTCTCTCCCTGGGTCGTATTTCTCAATCGTCTGGTCCCTCCACAGCGAGGTGCAGTCCCACTTGGGGAGCAATAAATCCATGTAAACAGATTACCACCAGTGGATTCTATAAACTGGGGGCCGCCTCTATAAAAATCAGCGATAAGATGGTGGATAACTCAATCGAACCAGGTGTTTAGGTCGCTGTGTTCTGGCTGGTTCTAGGCATAATTGACTCATTTTTACTGGAGCTATTGCTAATTATTGTGTCTATTTTTAACCCCTCAGCAAAAGCACACACACCTCATGAATGCATCGTTTTCACTGAATGCGAAGGCTAACGCTCAAAGGATCCTTAGCAGTCAAAACTGTGTTGTGAGTAAGAATCAAAACCGAGAGTAGGAGACGTGCCAAGGATGTGAGTGAACTTGATCCAAAGCCGATTTTTCTTTTGCTCTAGTCTCTGTCTGCCTGGGTGTCTCTTGGCCTCTCTCCCTCCTCCCACACACACAGAGCACACACACACACACACTCATATTACTATTCTTATGAACGATTCATTGACTCACATTCATTTGCGACCCCTATCCACCACACGTCTAGCCTTGGCTTTCATTCTACTCTACATCCATTTTTTTTAAAGGTGAAAACAACAAAAATGAAAATCTTTCTTAATCTGGGCGAGTCAGCAGTCTGTGCAAATATCCAATCTGTCTTTGAGAGCTTGGTGTGCAACATGCTACACAATGATTTAAGGTATTTTGTGTGCAGGTTTCTGAGTTTAGCTTACTGCATGGTGCACAGTGAAATTCAAAAATGTAAATACACACACACACACACTCACATACACACAGATAATCACCTTGACAGTAACTCCAGGGTCTCCTCCGTGCCTGGCGACAGTCAGTTTGAGGGAGCCGCAGTTCTCGAAGCACTGGTACAGAGAGGGTTCAAACTCCATCCTGACAGTGTGGGGGTCGTCCTCCTGGGCCTGGGTCTCATGGCTGCTCACCACCTGGGCGGTGAAAACACACGTGCGTGATGCGGGAGGTGGGTTATAGCAACATGCGGGGCGTTCTTCAGCTCTGAATAACACACAGAAATATAAAGGGGGGAGGAAAATTCAGGGGAGTGATGGTTACCTTGCGAGCCTGGTCGGCGGCATGCTTCTTGAGGATGTTGCCGGCTCCGATCATCATCCTGGTTGCCTGGATACGGTAGAAGGCTCTGCTCTTCTGCTGCTGCACCAGGACCTGGTCAACCAAATCAATCGAGGAATTCACCGATCGATCTTATTCATCACGTTCATTTATAGTGTTAGTCTTTGTCCGGATTAGTCCTCGCTGAGGTCAGTTCAGATTTTACTCGGATGAAGTGAAACCTCATCCATCACCGCGGTGAATTTGCGTCTTGACCTCAACGTGGAGGTCAGAGGTCAGAGGTGAGAGGTCAAAAACGGAGCACTAGGCCTGAAGCTGATAGATTCGGTGTCTTGCTCAAAGACTGAGGGATGGTCGACCCTGAATGTCCACTTCTTTGCTGCTGCTGGTTTGAATCGTGCCTCAGCCTCATTTCCAATTGCCAAGGCAGACTAGTTAAATGACTTGCTCGGCGGAGCCACTTTGACAAGGAGTGTTTTGACACCGCTGCCCACCTCCTTCAAGTGTTAACCTCCTGGTAATGCACCACAACACAGTAGCTGGCCCTCTCATAATCAGCCACACACTTGTTAAAGACACGCTGGCCGGCGGATGGGCAGCAGTTCCACCTCTGTGAGTCACCGCTCCACGGGTGTGTGCTCTTTTTCTTTGAGATTTTCTTTTCGGAGCCGCTCTGTATCAGCCACTAAATAAGTACAGTTTGCTGAAGAATAACACCGTGGCAAACTGTGGAAAAAAGCCCTCAAAACCTAATAAACCTTATCTATTTACACTTGATCTATGAATAATGATTTCAGGCTAAATGTGACAACAAATAGCACCACATCCCAAATTAAAAATCTAACAAATTGCTTACTGTTGCTGTGGAGCTTATTTGATTTAGACATGAGCTGGGCAGAGGGAGATTTATTTAACTTTAACAAGGGAAGCGAGCCGGCGTATTGCCATTTTACTGTCCCCATAAACTCTACAGGTATTTAAAGGAATGCATTCAGTCCGCCTAATTGTTCCTTATTGTCATAAAAGGCTACACACGTATTAACTCGGTCTATGTTTCTGCAGCCGGTTGGCCAAAACTGACAAACGTCCCATGCCTGTGACCACGACCACTAATTAACGCGCATTTAACGATGCGTGGTGACTGCAATAAAAAATCTTTAACCTTTTAACCTTTACCCAGTCAAGTTTCAGTCCATCAAGATATTATTGTTATTCACAGCAGCAGCCTGGGGGAGGAGCTGCAGAGGGGAGGGAGGGCTGAACACACACAGACAGCTGGGAGTCGCCCAGAGCACCTTGAGGAACCTACCGACCAGCCCTCACAGCCAAACACTTCATAGCAAGAGATGACTCGGGGAGACAAGGAGGGGGAGGGAGAAAAGCAGAGAAGAGGAGGCGAGCAGCGGAGGCCTGGACAGCGTCTGCAATCCAACATTGCAGAGACATCAGCTGTGTTTGCTGTGAAAGTGTCGGTTTCACCGTGGAGTATTCAGTGTGTGTGTGTGTGTGTGTGTGTGTCTGACAGCTATCTAGTAGCAGCTCCCTCTTTTTAATCAGGGACAAGAAACGATTAACCAGCAAGTCGATTAATCGCTGCGTGATGCACTATGGTTGACTATAGAAATTCAACTAGAGACAAGCCAGAGTTTAATATGGCGCAAAGCACTAAATTCCCATCGCTCATCAATATCAATTTAGCAAATCACATATTTAGGTCGTTTCACTTACCGGGAATAAAATCACCTTGATTGCACAGGGGGGGTTTGCATGTTACACAACAGAAGTGCTGTCAATCAGGTCAACAGGCACACTCCTATTAGCAGACCAGTGGTTTTGTCAGTGATTCATCAAAACATTAGCTGAATCTCCTGAGAATATCGGTGAAATTCCCACGCTTAGTCTGTTCTGAACTCTGTCAATTAGCTGCTCAGTGTCTCGATCAGGATTAGAGACTGTGTGTGTGTGTGCCTGTGTATGTATGTGTGTGTGTGTTTAGCTGTGTTTCCATCCAAATGTTGGGAATCAGAAAACTTCGGTAGTTTCTCCAACATTTCCCAAAAGGGTGTGCACACTCACCTCAGGTAGGCTATGCTTGTTCAATAAGGAAATCATACCAAAAAAAAAAAAGCAATGGAGATATTGATTTCTTTGTTGAATAAATAATGAGTTAGGCTTGGAATGATGATTGTGCAACAGCTAGGAAGTGGCTTCTGAAATCCTGAAACGTCTGTATCATATCTGTCTGTTACGAGCAGCATCAAAACCGTGTCCCATAGGAATGAATGGATGTTCATCAAACCATAAAATAATGTAAATGTCAGCTGTGAAGAAGGCCTCAAACCACAACTGAGGCTCTGTGGCTATTAGTTCATGCATGAGGATAAGTGCATTTCCTCTTCATGTAAAAGCAGGAGATACCACCATTATCTCACAATGATGACTTTCCCAATACTAATCACTTATTTAAAGTCTGCATTCAATTTATCGAGTATAGATGAGGCCGAAGAAATAACATGGTGAAATACTGTAAACAAAACTGGCAGACTCCTCCTCTTTGTACAAGCATCACTCCTCCAAGCCCAAACTCACTGTACAAGGACAAAAAGTGGAATGCAACGGCAAAAACAAATGATTTCAATCACTTTTTTTCTTGCATTTACATATTTTTAGTTTGTTTACAATTCTCCCTTTTTGTCTGCAGTGCCTCGGTTTATTTGCAGTTTTTTGTTTACCAAGCTTCCCAACTGTTTGCAGTATTTTTTTTGTCTTTGGTTTGCAGTTTTCTATGTGGCCTAATGTTGACTCCGTACGTTTCAATAGCAGTTGCAGCTATAGCATGTGTGTGCTCTCCTCCCCACCTGGTAGTTCGCCATCTCGATGAGCTGCTCCATGTCTTTATCCGGATGCCTCTGCTTCAGCTCCTTCAGCGTCCTGGCCATGTCCCGCCGCGCCTCGTCCTCCTCGTCCTTCGCCCCTCCCTCCTCCACCAGCCCTCCGTCCAGCCCTCCGTGACAGTTCAGCCCCATCTGTCCGTCCAGCTCCAGCATGTCCATCTTGGTGAAGCCCCCCAGCGCTCCTCCTCCGTCCATCCCTCCTCCCAGGCCTCCATCCGCGCCACCCTCCGTCTCGATGATGATGCCGCGGTTCTTGTCGGCGCGGTAACGCTTGCGGACGTACTTGTAGATGAGGAGGCGCCGGTCGGCCACCCAGGCCTGGACCACACAGAGCGGGAAGAAGAGGAAGGTGAGCACCGCCTCCCATACCTGTAGGAGAGAGAGAGGAGAGGGAGAAAGAAAGATGAATATATGAGTATATAAGACAAATTATTTAAAGGTACATATATTTTGACGTTAGGATAACAACTGTAACAAGACCATCACTAAATATAATGTAGCTTGTGCAGTCCTCTACATGCTATTTTACACTGTGTGCCACTCGGTTGGATTTGCAGGGACCCAATGAATTGCTTTATGGCATAAAGATGCGTTGCTTTAGGGCACAAATGAAGAGTGAATGGTCAATGAAAAACTCACTTCAGCATTTTAGGTTGTATACCACTGGGTCAGATTTTCTGGGAAATCTGCAGAACTGCTTTACAACACAAAGGGATTGTATTGTATTGCTTTATGGCACAAAATGGGAGTGAAGGGTAGACAGAATAGTCCTTTCCCATTTAACAGAATAAAGTATTTAGTGGAAGAAACGGGAAATGTGGTTTTAATTTTGAGAAATATGAGCACCAACAATAAAACTGGTGTGAGACTAGAGGCATCTCCATTAATTTGTTCACAGTCATAATGTTGTCACAATTCATTTGACAATCATATACTGATGCTATATTACCTTTAAATTTGTTTTGTTGTCACCACATTATGGGAAAAACAGGAATTTGTGCTACTGAATGTGTTGTACATATGCTATTTGTCTTGTTTTAATTGATAAAATTATCTAGATAGATAAACAGATTGAGAGACAAACAGAGACTAGAAACTGAGATCGTAGCTTTACAAGTCCGTAAAACTTGACCTTTCTCCTTCGCTGCTTCTCTAGCGCTTTCAGCTCGCCACAGATCTGCACTTCATTAAAAGGAGACCTTCAACTTCAATAGAAGCGGAAACGATACAACACTTCTCCACACCTGAATACTCTCAGGATCACACACAGCCAGGCACACACATACAAAAGCTTTTACTCCTTTTAATTCATCGCTGACCCCAGTGAACAGATACCTGGAGAAAAAAAAAAATAACACCATTCAGGAGGAATAGTGTTATTTTTTTTTTTAGGTCTTTTCCTTCATTCTCCAAAGACAAAGTCAGATCCACACGTGCCTTTTCCTTTCCTTTCAACTCCTCCATCCGTCCTCTCCTCCCTGCTTTCAGCCTTCCCACCTATGCTTCTTTGTTTCCCTCCATCCCTCCCATCCCTGCTCACCTCCACCTCTCCAGGTGAGAAGACGCTCAGAATCAGATAGAGCCAGATGTAGGCGAAGATGCTCCAGGCCGCCGTGACGAAAAACACCCGCAGGTGTTTGATCTTGCGCGTCTCTCCGTCGGGAACCACATACACACACAAGGCGATGATGATGAACATGTTGAAGGCAGCGCTGCCCACGATGGTGCTGGGACCCAGAGAACCGGCCTCGAACCCGTGACCACATACCTATTCGTTTTCAGGGATGAAGATGAACGGTTTTTGAGAATTTACATAGATTTCACATGCCTCTGATAATATTTAATTAAGTAATAGAAGTAAAAACACAGAGGTTCCATATTACTGCAGCATCAATTAGAAAAATACCATAATATCTCATTCCGACTTGCTCTCATCAAATGAAGGACACTCTTTATGTAAATTGCAAGCAGTAATGTGACCCACAATCTTGAAATCTAAGGTCTGTTTTTTCATTTTTTTTGAAGTAGCATTGCTGATTTCAAAGGCATATGTAATCTGATTGCACAATAACAGCATGTAATCAAAACCGTCAGTTTATGGGTCTGCCTGTGAGTCTTTTTCTGCGCATCTCTGGATGTGGTGAACTCACCTCGATGACAGAGAGCAGGATCTCCGGGGCGCTGGAGCCCAGAGCCATCAGGGTCAGATTAGAAACCGTCTCGTTCCAGATCCTGACCGTGGCCGTGGTCGTCTCGCCGTTTGGCTTCTTGATGGTGATCTCCTTTTCCTGCGAGGTTATGACCTATGGAGGGGACAGGAGGACAGAGGATTCATGATATTTCCTCAAAGTGACACTTCTGTGGCTCAAACATGGAAAAAAGTATAATTGTGTCATTCAGCCGTGCAGGATTGGTGCATCTGTAAAATCAATGTGCGCTCATGGGTGTTTGTTAGCTACCTCTATGGAAGACATGAATCGATCCGCGATGATGCTCATGCCCAGGAACATGTAGATGAGCGCTACGAAGTAAACGATGGCCCGTGCCACTTTGTCCCCCACGGAGGGGTTCTGGGGGTTCCACACGGGCAGGACCACTCCTGAAATCGATGATGGGAAAGAAAAAAAAAATAATGTTTGAAAAGAGGTTTTCTTTCCTAGCAGGAGAAAATGTTAATTTAATAATCACACAGAGCTCTGCAGCAACAGACCACGAGGAGCAACCAGTGGGGGTGTTTTGTCAAAGCTCATTGTCAGTGCACACTCAGTAAAGGATATTTTCCATTTGGACCCTATTATATCTTATTGAAAAGAACCCGAGCCGTATTAAAGCCGCACTTTTATCCTTTCCTATGTGTGTTAAGTCAGTTCGCTCGCAGAGAACACCAACCCACCTTCCTGACAGGGGTCTCCGCCCGCTGAGCAGTTTTTATCAGCCCCCTGTGCCGAGTGCGCGTGGATCGATCCAGGCAGCGACAGGAGCAACAGGGAGGCGAGGAGGAAGAGGAGGGAGGATGAGGAGAACGGGAGGAGGCGGGAGGCGAGAAGGGGTGGAGGCTCTGCCATGGCTGCTGAAGCCCCCTTCCACTGAAGAAGCTAAATTTTTTTTTTTTTACTGGACTCTACTGAGTTCTCCTGGGTCGGCTCGAGTCAGTTTGGCGTCTGAAACCTGGAGACAGAGAGAGAGAGAGAGACAGAAAGAGAGAGAGAGGGTGGTTAATTAACCTTTCACTACAAAAACATCTCCTGCTTTATTATCAGCTCATATCCATTGCATTGAACCAGTGTGCACCGCAGGCATGCATTAGAAACTGGTTCAGCATTAAGCCCATGGCACAATATAACAGCGACTCTATTCTTTACTTATATCACACTTCCCAAAACACGGTTGCAAAATGCCTTAGCGGGAACGGAAAGCAGATAAAATCAACGGCAAAAGCAATAAAAGCAAGGTTAGAAATATAAAGGTGAGGTAAGTATCATAAAGCGGGGGGTCAGAAGCAATAATAAAAGGTCATTACATAAAAGCAAGTCTATAAAAGTGTGTTTTAAGAGGCGAGGTAAAAGATGGTACAGATTTGGCAGCATGAGCTCCTCAGTGAGGTCAATCCCAAATCAATCCCTCGTGGCAGAGAACAAATCACTTGTTGTTTTCAAACTACACTTTGGAACAGCCAATAGGAATCTCTTCTTTTTACTCGAGCCTTCACAACAGCCAATCGGATGCTGCTTGCGGAGTACAGGCTGCAAACTGACTCATCATAAGTAACTGAACTAGAAATGCTAAAATAAGGGGGATGTGATCTCCTCGTGTATTTACAAGCGATTATACACAGCCCTGTGTGCATGCAGCCAACTGTAACACCCAGCGCCTGTCTGTGATGTCAACACGCGCTGGGCTGAGAACAAACAGTCGACGGCCAAGCTGCAGCTGCAATATGTTTCCATGACTTGGAAACTGAAGAGGAACAAAATGACTTTTCAGTTGGACCAGAGATAATCTGTTGTGAGGGAAAACTGCACAAAAAGAGGAAGAGACACAGCTTGAACTAGCCCTGCGAGGTCAAATCGGTGCACACACACACACACACACACACACACACACAGGCACACAGCATTAGTCAGCCTCGTAGTCGGAAAATGTGCTGACACACATACGCACATCTGCAGGTGGGCACAAGCGCACACACATTTTCACACACAGTAAAAGACAGACGCATGCATGAGAGCCGAAACACGGACGCGCACACACCCACACACACACACGTGTGTGCATACAGAAGAAAGCAGATATGTATATGCACACACAAACACACACTGAGCATAGACCCACAAAGCTCAGAGAGAACACAGAGGCACACTCATACATGCAGAAATAGAAGCACACACACACACACACACCACATGCAGTGTTAGTCAGTCCTGGACTCCTGGATAAAAATGCTGACCCTGTGTTCACACACCTCCACACACACACGGTTAGTCATGTGGGCTGACACTAGCAGGGAGTTGCTGACCCTGTCTCCATCTATCTTCCAGGATCCTGCAGGCCTGACATCGACCTGTCACTTCGGTCCTTGGCTCCTCTTCTCCTCCTCCGTCTGCCTCCCCGTCTCCGCTGCTCCTTCCCACCTCCTCTCCAACACTCCTTCCCACCCTTCTCCTACCCCTCTTTCTTTGTTTTTCCTTTAAAACAGCGAGGTCGACCGCCCTTGTTGTCTCCGACGGTCAAACTCAATCAAGACGCTTCACTCCTCCTAACCCCAGAGCTGGACACTATCAGACTTAGCCTTGGTGTTGTATAAACAATTTTGCACATAATAAAACTTGTATATTTTAAAAATTCTACTTCACTATGAAATGTTTGACCTTAGCCATATGATTTTAATCTCTCCAAATCCTCTTGGAATGCAAATGAATGAAGGCAAGGCACACACTAGGCAAGGCAAGTGAGGCTAGTACTGTAACATGACTGTGTTCGCCACAGAAAGGCAGCTGATGAACTAAAATGTTAAAGAGCTGAAATCGTGTTAAACCAATTAACTTGTCAGAACTTCAAAACCAAGGGCAAAAACAGCACGCTTTTCCAGTTCCTTTTTAGTCTTTTTAAATTGCAGAACCGAGGAAACACCATCTTTTGATATTTGGACGCACTCCAAAACAACAAGAGCTGATGTGATTGAGTCTTCTTCTTTTTCACTGCTTGCTTTTTTTCCATCCAACACTGTGAATGTGCCACTGGACTGTGCACAATCTGGATTTGTGTAAGCTTTATTGACCATGGAAACGGTAACTATGCACGCATCCTTTTTTCAGTACCGCTATGTAACTTCCCTACAGTTGCGCACATTCACACGTGCAAACTGCCCAGTGCACAGTCTTCTGCTCGCGGTCACTGGAGTGACAAAAGAGCACGTCGGCAGTAGCTGCTTCTCGTTCTGCCCTGGAAATCCCTCCGACATCTCGGCACGTTCCCCCTTCTCACAGTGGCTTGTTTTGCTCAATAATCCTCAACCCTCTACCTCGGTCTCCATTTCCGTCGCCTCTCCTCAACATTGTGCTCTTCCTGTATCTCTCGATCTCTCTCTTACCTCCTGCCCCCCCATATCTCCTGCCGTCCTGCATCTCTCTCAACCTACAGTGCACTCACACACACACACACATACACACACATACCCCACTTCATGTTTCTAGCACCTCTCCATATCCTCCTCCTCTCCCTCCTCCCTCTCTTCACACCCCCTCTTTGCCCATACCATTTCAACCTCAGCTCTCCTCTCATTCCTCTTGGCCCATAATCGGGTGAATATGTGCAAGAATATGCGCATTTGCGGGCAAAAGTAAAGTAGAAAGTCAATAAAAACATAAAAGCTGATGATGGGAAAGCAGGAGGAGAGTTAGACGTTAGCCACATTTACTCTCTCTGACTGCATCTCATCTAAATGCAGCAGGCTAATGCACAAATTGAAACTCGGTGGCTGCTTCATGAAAAATTGTACGACTGAGACTTGCTCTTTTACCCCATTAGCCTACAGCACCCTGAATCAGAGAGGCTGACTGAATTTCTCACTTAAATGCGCACGTTTGGGGCCTGACTCAGATTCAAAAATCTTATTAAAATGTCTTGAGTGAACATTTATGATTAGCTGCAATGTCAGCAGTCATGGTTGGGCCAAAGGGTTGCATGGCGCCTCACAGCAAGACGGCCCTGGGTTCGATTACCAGGCCGGTATATGAGGGTCCTTTCTGTGTGGAATTGGAGATGCTATGACCTTGTTCAGACTGCCAGCCAAAAGCAGACTCATTTTAGAAACAGCAAAAAAACACATCAGATGTGATTTGGGCAAATGAGGTTCAAACCATATTTGGAGTTGGTTTGAAATGCGACTCCAATCGGATTTCTACAGATGCATCTCCATCCAGGACACTCTGGCCACTCAAACAGGATTTCAAATTATCTTTTGCATCACACGCAATGCGACCGACGATGACAACATCAAATCCAGAGTGACTGAAGTGAATCAGCGTGGAGCAGAATCCCTGCTGCTACAAGAAGAGCGGCGTGGAGGACAACACAGAGAACAACAGACACTGAAATAAACTCTCCGCTAGCACTTTGGGGGAGACTTTCGCACATTTCTGATGTGTACGTGTTGGAAAGCTGTGTCATCAGCGTACATGTTTACCACTCCTATGTCATTACCACAGCAACCCATACAGACTGACGGTTATTGAGGCCTTGACACACAAATACAATCTCATCACTTGTGAGTAACAGTGTGCACTGTCTGTTGTCTGAACAAGGCTTAATTTGTCCATAGGTGTGAATGTCAAGAGTCAGCCGACAATGGACCAGCAACCTGTCCAGGGTGTTTCCTCATCTTCCACCCAATGAGCGCAGAGACAGTCTGCAGCAGCCCATGACACTAATTAGGATAAGCAGCTTGGAAAATGAATGAATGAACATCTGGGCTCACAGAAAGCTGTTATCCCATGGGTTCAGACAGAAATGTCATTTTTAGATAGACTTGTCTTATATTGCCAAACCTGAGTCAAGTGTAGCCCTTCAATGACAATGCACAAGGTTGTGCGCAAGAAAGATGACTGTTCAAAGAGACATTTTATTTTTGAGTTAAGGTGAATAATAGTTGAGGGAAGTGGCTGCTTCGGTGGACAAAGCAAGCGGCATGGCAGGATAACAGGCAATATATTTCTAGGTTGACAGATTAGTGGCGGCAAATATAAAAGATGCTACACAAATTCACCGTTATGAAGTCGGGCTGGATTTCTGCATTGAGCGAGCTGGAACATGGTTTTAGTTTGCGAATCTGGCCCGAGCTGCACGCTTTGGTGTTATCTGTGAGCAAAGCCTCACTCTCACCAGCAGAAGTGGCATCAGGTGTTTTGTAAAAATCCATAATCATACAGCAGCCAGTGGAGAGGCTGGAATCCCCAGACTGACATTAAAGTGATGGACTTGCGCAGCGCTAAAAATACATCCAAACAGGTCTCAGTTTTGTTGTGTTGATGTTCTCTCTTTTCCAGCCACCAGGTCTGAGACCATGTCCAGAGATTTGAAATGACCTCTGTCTATGTGTGTGTGTGTGTGTGTGTGTGTGTGTTTGCGTGTGTGTGTGTGTGTTGCGCATTTCCCCAAGGCTGTCTCTTGTACGACATGAATCATTCTGACAGATCGCACACAGCATGGCCAGTCATGACATTTCACAAGTCTGACGCTGACGCTCGCCGGTTGCCCCCCCCCCCCCCCAAATGTGAGCACGTGCACACACACATTGTTGCACCGTTGCATAGAGACACATATGTGCACACACAGAAACCATACATACACACACATACACACATATACAAACACGCCTTTCCAAATGTTTCCTTCTGCCCTGCTCATTCTAACCCTCTAACCAATAGTTGTTAGTGTGTGTGTGTGTGTGTGTGTGTGTGTGTGTGGCTGGAGGAAGATAATTTGATAATTGAGTGATGCATGATTCTACAAGGTCTTTATATGTGAAAGGCTTGAAGATACTGATATAATTAGTCAGAGAGAGGAAGAAATAGAATAGAATAGAATAGAATAGAATAGAATAGAATAGGATAGAATAGAATAGAATAGAATAGAATAGAATAGAATAGAATAGAATAGAACAGAATAGAATAGAATAGAGCATTTATCAGTGCATCGTCTGGGCAAAAGCAGAATTTCTCTTGGATGAAAAGTAATTAGCCGCGTTGGAGCCCTGGGAAAAAGTCAGCAAAACGCAGAGATAAGAAATTAAATCTCTTATCTTAGAGCAACAAAAAAAAGAAAAGAAAAAAAAAAAGAGGAACAAAACGAAGACTACACAACAACAACAACTACACCAGTGACAGACAAATAAGGTCATGTGTTGAACAGTGTCCATCTGTCTGAAGGAGAAGTTGTTTGTTGAATGAACCAGAGCGGTAACCTCTGTCCAAAAAGTCAAACTGGAAATGTTAAGCATACAGTGTGCCAAAGGGCGAGAGAGAGAGAGAGAGAGAGGGAGAGAGAGAGAGAGATGAGAGTGAAGGAGACAATGCACATATTCACACCCACAGTACATCACATCACACACACACACACACACACACACATGAACACACACACATATACATTGAGGTGGAACTATTCCATTGAAGGCTATAAGAGCACTGACCATGGTTGTTGAATCATATCACATCAGCCGAGCTTCACTGCTCTGCCTTGCTTGGCATCGTGAATCACCACACACACGCACGCACACACACACACACACACACAAACACACACACACACTGGAGCGCTAATGCTGTCTCAGGGTTAAATGACATTTGGTTCATCTTGCCATGCTCAGTTTGCTTTGCTGCTTTCATTAGTCTATCCCTCCCTCGCTCCTTTTCTTTTCTTCGTTCCTCTGCCTCCGTCCGAAAAACACACACACACACAAGTCACGCCATCTAATATCGAGCCTTAACTCCATGCTTCTCTTACGGAAGTGAAAGAAATTTGCAGAGGAAGTGCGATCAGTTTGTTTTGACCCTTCGAACACCCCCGAGGGTGTGAGATGAAAAATATAGAATGTTTTTTTTTTGTAACATCTCTTAACCTTATGAAGGCCTTCTATATTTAACCCACCATTAGAGCAGAACTTGGATTTATATACTTTCCTGACAGCACAAGTACACATTTTCCTTTTTTTTTTTTTCTTTTCTATCAACTTTGATGAATCTTGTATCATTTTCGAGACATTTTAGTGAAGATATGGCTGTTATTCTGCCTTGTCTAAGATATTGTCTCTGGTTATGAATAAAGATCTGCACAGGATTAGTTGTATTTTGAGTGTATTTTAGTCTGCACCAAATACAGTGTCATCAAAATCAAGTCAAGGCAGGCAGACTTTTGATCATAAAGTTGTAATTTTTGAAGTTCTTGCACCTGTGCACAAAACTTTTCCATCCTCTAAGATATTGGGTCCCATTGCAGTTTCACTCTGTGTGAAACTGCATTGCAAACAACTGGATTTATTTCACTTGTTTAAGGGAAATATTGAATTTGAGACCAAATTACTTGCTGAGATGGACATTTTTGCAGTGCAGTCTTCCCTGCCTGCTCTCTCTCTCTCTCTCTCTCCATCCTCCTCTCTGTCCATCCCTCTCATCCTCTACAGCCTCTTGTTTATTCATCCCTCCCACAATGCTCCATTTTCTCCCTCATCATCTCTCTCTTCCTCTATCCTTCCAACTCATGCTGTTCTTGCTTTACATCTCGCTATCTCGCCGCGCCGCCCTCCCTGCCTCCCCTCCTCTTCCCACCATCCCTCCTTTTGTTGCCCCCTCATCCTTCATTCTGTCCATCCACCGCAGCTCCCTCTCCTCCCTTCCCTCCATCACCTCCTTCCCCCCTTATTCCCTTCCTCCTTGTCTCTCTAATGGGGTTATTACCCCTCCTCCACAGAGAGTGGAAGCTTGGGAGAAGAAGCCAGCGTGACTGATCTTGGTCATAGCCCTGATGTGTTTGTTTGTGTGTGTGTGTGTGCGAGTGTGTGTGTGTGCGCGTGTGTATGTGTGTGTGTGTGTGTGTGTGTGGCTTGATCCCTGCAAGTTTACTGGTGTTGTGCAGTGTGCAAGAATTTGCTGTGTGTGTACGTGTATATATATGTGTGTGTGTGTGTGTGTGTGTGAGCATGCGTGACTGATCTTTGGCTGTAGCTGTGGAAGCTCCAGGCGGGGGGGTGGGGTGAGTGGGGTGTAGTTGGAGGGAAATGGAGGGGGGGGGCAATGAGGCGGGCAAGGCGAACCCAGCAGGGAGCAGTTATTGTTGAGCAGAGAGAGGGAGAAAGAGAGAGAGAGAGAGAGAGAGAGAGGGAGAGAGAGTCTGGCTGCCTGTGGAGCTCCAGAAAGCTTTGGTTACTGTTAGGACAAGATTAGAGGAGAACCGTGGAGATGACGCAAGAGAGGGGAAGAGAGAGGAGGTGGTGGGGGAGACACAAAAGGGGAGGCAGAACGAGGTGGTGAGAAAAAAAGAAATGAGCGTATGGAGAAAAACACTGAGGAGAAAGACAGAAACAGAAGAAAGACAGGGAGGGAGGGAAAGAGGGAAAGAGAGAGGGAGCGTTTCGGGGATTACAGCTATTGAGCAGCTGAGGATCTGATGAGATGCGTAATTAGGCAGATTTAAGGGCGATAGTGAACGCGCCCCACTGGGCCGCGGATACAGCTGTCCAAGCGCGTTAAGAGAGCGCCGCAAAAAAGTGCCGCCCGCACTCCGGAGCACGGCGCACATTTCAGGAACGACAGCAAACGCAGAGCCGCGGCGGTGTGACGTGAGCCCGGGCCGTCCCCCTCCTCCAGAACCCGGCTCCAAATCTGCTGCGCACACATCACTAAGCTCATTACTCGTGTGTCACCGCGACGGTGTGCGAGCGCGTCCCGTCGAGTTGGAGCAGCTCCGGCTTTGAACAGTTTCAAAAAATTTCTGCACACGCTGTCGGGCACGGCACAAATTTTGGAGCGTTAGCAAACGTATCCCGCGGGGCGAGAGGCAGCCAGCGATGCACCTGTTCCTGAACTCTCCCTTTATTTTAGGAAAGTGCTGCAAAGTGTTCACCAACATGCCTGTTTAAGGTGAATGGAGGTGCTACACTGCAAAAACGCAAAATCTTACCAAGATTATTTGTCTTATTTCAAGTCAAAAATGTCTTATTCCTAGTCAAAATATCTCATTACACTTAAAATGAGACATGGTCACCTCAGAAGTAAATTATTTTTAGACAATTTTCACTTGTTTCAAGTGAATTTTCACTTGAAAATTTGCTTGTTTCATTGGCAAAATTTGCCAGTGGAAAAAGTGAAATTCACTTGAAATAAGTGAAAATTAGCTAGAAACAAGAAACAAATTTTGCCAACGAAACAAGCAAATTTTCACTTGTTTCAAGCAAATTTTCACTTCAAACAAGAGACAATTGTCTAAAAACAAGTTACTTCTGAGGTGATCATGTCTCATTTTAAGTGTAATGAGATATTTTGACTAGGAATAAGACATTTTTGACTTGAAATAAGACAAATAATCTTGGTAAGATGTTGAGTTTTTGCAGTGTAACCCTTTTGGCTAATCAAAAATGAAGGTCTGCTTTGGTTTATCTCATAGTGTTGCCAACTTGCATGAAATCTGAAATTTAATACTGGAATACTCAATCGGAAGTCAGGCTTACGCTTATATAGACTTAAATGTAGACTTAAGGCTTGGAGGAGTATAAGTATGTGTGTGTGTGTGTGTGTGTATGTGTGTGTGTGTGTGCGGTCAGCACTCTGGTGGTCAATTAGTGTACCTCCCTACAGGACTGTGCTCAACATTGATCTGCCACCAGACTCATCCATCACTCTGTAAGGCTCACACACACTTGAACACAGACACAGACACACTCACACACAGCACCGCAGGACACGTGCCCGTAACTACCCAAGCATACAGTATGCAAAGAAAACATTCTTAGCATGCATGAGCAAAACACACACACACACACACACACACGCAGAGTCTACACATAAACATTCACACACAAATACGCACGTGCAAGCATTTCTGACAAAGCATACAGTCAGCAAAGTAATACACGCAACATGCTAGGGGCACACACACACACAGACACACACACACACACATAATCAGCAGCACAAATAAGATGCTGCATGTATAGATGTCAGTTTGAGTCATATGATGTGTGCGGAAAGTTGGATCAAGCCTCCAGCCAAGGTCAGCGCGGTGAAGACACGCAGAGAGAGAGAGAGAGAGAGAGAGAAAGAGAGAGAGAGAAGGAAACTGCGTGTAATCTCAGGGCCTTTGATCACCTCTTTAGTGTTTCTGTCTTCAGTGTGATTCTTTTTTTTTTTTTTTGGGTTTTCTCCCTCTACTTCTTCCAAATAAGGACTGCTTCCTGTTTTGACCTGTGGCAGAGTCACAAAAAGGACCGAGTGAAGGTGAAACTGAGGCGAACGGAGGGCGGAGTAGTGCACGTCTTGATAGTTTGAAGCGTATACTATACAATATAATATAATATAATATACAATATATATAAATTTGAATGGAGTTACATTATTGAACGTGTCCAGCTATGAATTACACCACAGCCCGGTCTGGAGTGACCAGATGAGGATGGGACAGGGTGAGCTGGGGGTCGCCGTGGTCACGTGGCCTCCGGTGATATTGTTCATGAGCATGATGTCAGCTGTCTGTCATAAGGACAATGAAAAGAGACACAGTGATTGACACAGTCAGTGTGTTTCTTGTTTTCGTGGATTACGCATAACTGGATGTTCCCCAGGTCCCGGGACGCTGGGTGATGTGTCAGCTAAAGAGGGTTAAGTTACCCTCTGCATCTGTTTTAATTCAACAGCGTCATAGCAATGTGTCATCGTCATGCATTGCTGCTATGTGTCGTTGTTTAGCGATTCGCAGCACAACTGTACAGAGCTAAAAAAAAAAAAAAAAAAGAAGAAATACAACAGCCATAATTCATGTTGGCTATGGAGACAACAGCGCCCAGCAGCAACACCAAAATAATGTTTCATAACGACCAGAATTTCATGTTTTATTAACTGATCAAATTTGGGGTTCGTCTAATTTTTAGGACAAACGGGGCAGGATTCGGCATTCGGGATGGCTGTTTGTAATTCAGTCCTGTCCCGAATTCTCCAGCCTTGAGCACAAACACAACTTCATCACTGATCTCCCTTCAGTTCTCTTTCTCGATTGTCATTCTTTCCATGTTTAGGATGTTTTTTTAGGGTCATACACGTAAAACCTCGAAGATAACATAAACCTGCAATATGGCACGTGGTATCACATGTGATATGAGACCATGAGAAGTGTGAATATAAACTTTCTCAGGCTCTTAGCGGTCTCTTCATCGAGCGCGCTGCACAACCATTTCAGGGTGTGTGTGGGCGGGACGCCAACCAAATGGGTTAAAAGGCTTTTAATGGGCTGTGACATAAATAAGAGAGAGGACGATGATGGCGATGATGACGCATGATGTGATGGTGTGGAATGAGAATGAAGTGTGTGTGTGTGTGTGCGCGCAAGTGTGTGTGTGCGCAAGTGTGTGTTGGCGTGCTACTTTATGCCAGTATTTTCTCCTTATGTGTGTGTTTGTGTACTTGTGTGCACTTTATTAGGGCTGTTTGGCTCTTTGTGTGGCTGAGTATCTGTGTGTGTGTGTGTGACCAGCGAGCATGTGAGTGTTAAAGGCTCTGGAGGTTCAAATTAATTTTTCAGAATCATTTCATCAATTAAAACATTGGCTCAAATAGGCCTTGTTATCGCGAAATGGTAATATGTGTGTGTACGTGTGTGTACGTGTGTGTGTGTGTGTGTGTGTGTGTTTGTGTGCACACTAACCAAACAAAAAGCACAGTCTACAATACAGTGCAGTGGCTTTTTTCTATCATTTTATTTTTAATCACTTTGCGTCATAAAATATGACCTCAGATTGACAAAGTTGCACTTTTTAAAAGGAAAAAATAGCAGATTAAAGACTTTTTAAAATCATTGTGTACACTTTCTTGTTGGATTATGAAAAAAACACGTTGGAAGGGGAAACAGACATTTTGATTGTGAGATTATAGACACTAAAATGGTTGTAGGGAGAAAAAGGACAGTGAAATCGGATTAAGTTACCATTTGGATATAGAGCTGCAAAGTGGGTGGGGTTATATTGGGCGGCCGGGGCTCTGGAAGTAAAAAAAAAAAAAAAAAAAAAAAAAAAAGTAATAAAAATTCTATTCAGTTTCCTAAATGCAGTGTTAAAACTTCCCCGTTTGGATCATCGGGACGAACAAATAGAAAAAACACTGAAACGATTCAGCTTCAGTGAAAAAAAGCCAAAGGTACAAAACTGCGTACTACAACTCCCACAGTGCACTGCTTCAGGAAAACAGCCAGTCGCTGAGGTTAACGTTCTGTCGTCAACTTCACACACACATTGTTTGATCTTTTCAACAGCTATGGTGCCGTGTTTTTTTCTCCCAGTTGCAACCACAAATGTAAAACACAGTGTAATATAATGAACATGTTATAATATATTTTGAGACTCATGGGTAGTGTAGTTTTTTAGCCCCATTTGACAAAATAAACTGATAGATGAAACAAAGCTGAAACATTTACGATCTATGGCCATTACATAAGCCTATAACTGTGGTTTATTTCTCCAGAAGGCTCCCAAGACTCAGTGCTGAATAATATTGTGACAATTATTAAAAACTAGAATCTAATCTTCCCTATTTTGACTTCATATAAGAGAATATATAGGAGTAACTATTGTGATATATCAGCATCAGGATATGTTTCTTTAATACAAACGAGGATTAGAATTACATCGGCAACAATGGCCCTGCAACAAGAAGAAGCGAATGAGGATGAAGAGTGTGTGTGTGTGTGTGTGCGTGTGTGTGTGTGTGTGTGTGTATGTGCGTGCGTGTGTGTGTCAGAAGCAGTGAGGGTGAAGAGTTTATCATCACAAACATCCCCTCGTCCCCCAGGCTTGGTTTGGATGGATGATGCAAGTCTCTCTCGCTTCCTCTTTTCCTCCCCTCTCTCTCGGCCACTCGCTGTCGCCTCCCGCTCTCCTTTTTCCTCTCTCTCTCTCTCTCTCTTTTTTTTGCTTCTCTGTCTCGGACTCCCCTATTTCTCTCCTTCTCTCTGTCAACCCCTCTCCCTCACACACACAAAATCCAGGCCTTACACTTGTTCCCAAAGCTTGTGCTCATCTTTGGCTCCTATTTACAATCCCTTCTTCCCTCTGTCTTCTCCTCTAATTTCCTCTATCCCTTCGTTTTTCACTCCATTCACTCTCCCTCTCTCTTGTGTGACAAATAACAGCAATCTTAATAAAAAAAAAAAAAAAAAGGCTGAAGAAAATCCCCTTGTCACCGACAGCTTAGAGGGAAGGCAGAGAGAGAAAAAAGAGAGAAAGAGTGTCCATTTGCATCCATGTGAGTGTGTGGTGTGTGTGTGTGTGCACGTGCATCTGTGTGTGTATGTGTCAGTCAAAGAGAGCTTTGGAGGCTTGACTAATAGACTCATCAGACGGGGAGGAGGGGAATGAGAGAGGGTGAGAGAGAGAGAGAGAGAGAGAGAGAGAGAGAGAGAGAGAGAGAAAGCAAACAGAAGAACAATAATAGGAAGCTGCATTAATCCCTCTTGATCTCTCTCTTATAACCCTAGTAAGTAGTAAAACAGGCAGGCACACACACACACACACACACACACACCAAACTGCGCAGCGACTGTGACTATGGAGCAAAACACACACACATCCCACATATACACACTTACACACACACACCGTTTTCCTATCCATCTCCATAAGCACCCTCTCCTATGTACATACTCTTTTATCTCTAACTGTCACACACACACACTCATACATGCTCACACACACGCCACGTATCACCCACTCATTCCATACTCATGATAATAACTTTGGTATCCCATTAGTCGCCGTGGTAACAGCATAGGGCCTGTCATGGTCTTAAAGTCAGAGCAGCTTCGCCCTCTTTGTGTCATTCTTTATTTTCTATATTTATCTTCTCCCTCCCCTCGCTGCTTGTCATATTTCTCGAGTACATATCAGTGACATAAGCTGGCTTTCCATCCATTTTTCCTTTTTTTTTTTTTCACAAATCATGATGTGTCAACGTAGAACAGCTGAATGGAACTGGAAAATTGGGGGAACGCTTCTGCAGTGTTGCAAAAAACACGCTCTCATGTTTGATAAAAAGTGATGAAAATGTATTAGTCGGATAAATACGGCATCCCTGGCGATACTGGACTGATGACTGGTTCAGCTTCATGATGTTGTGGAACGTCTTTGAACCACAAAGCCCTGTCAAATTCCTTCTTTTTAACTTTGGATGTAACATTGACACTTGTCACACAGCCAACAATAAAGACCAATGGAAGCTCAATTCTGTTCCTGGAGGACTCTTCCCATGTTTCTGGTGTTTTATGCTTTTTGTGGACATTTATAAAGTCTATTCGCATCAGTCCAGCTGATGCAAACTCACATTATGCACTTTTTTTACTATTTTTTTTGAAAATAACAAACTTGATACTTCCTCATACCTAAATCTAACGCGATCACATTCAAACCTCAGAAGCCATCGGCCATTGCCTGATGACACTTTGGCTTCTGGGGACGATTTTTTTAGGCTCCCAGTGTCGCTGCTCGCTTCCCTGTTCCTTTTCTGTTTTAGTTTCTGTTACCAATTCTTTTATTACACAAGTTGTGAATGCTTCTCCACACAGCAGACAGACATCAATACATTTTGTAGGTGTTTTAGGTCCAGATGACATTTTAGCCAATTGTGTTCTGCCTCTTTCACTCCTGACACTGCGGACTATTTACCTGCATAAAACCAGCCAGACTGAAAACAACAATACCAAGATCTTGTCCCTTGCTGTTTGTAGAGATTGAATTTCACGAGGTATTATGTCTTTGATTCAACCAGGAAAGCACATTCTTGAACTATTTCTAAGATTTTGCACCTAACACAAGGTAGCAACTCCACTGAGTCAAAAACCCTGCCGGCCTCGTGCCGGTGCATCATTTGGACATGAGGAAATACAAAAGTTGGTCTTGATAACATACAACCTCCAAAGCGGACCCTCTCCATCCCTGCGTGATCACGTGGCTTAATGAAATGCGGATAACGCTGCACAAATCATATGGAGTGCTTTTTGTGGGAATTCTTCTCTCTACACAGACCCTGAACACACCGCCATCAGTGTGACTCTGTTCAAACATGAAATATCATTACAGGCCCGCTGTGCTCAGACTGGACGCTGTGTTGTCCTGTCAGTAGCACGGGCTTGCACGCAACAAGAATAGCCTGGCTAATGGCTTTCACACCTTTACACACACACACACACATGCACACACACCTCTCTCACCAGTGTAGAGCTAGTTTTGTTGTAGGCATCGATACAGAAAAAACAATCCAGCCTCTTTATGTAACATATCAGCCTCTACAAGTTCTACAAGGCAAAAGGAAATGAAGAAAGAGACACGTGACGAGAAAATCACAAAAATTGATTCAGCCCGAAGCTTGGAAATCATTAAATAAATGAATCTAATGAATTTATACACTCTCAACCCAAAAGTGAAAAAATACCCAAAGCAAAACACTCAAAACAGAGCAATATCTCTGATGATTAGCACAAACAGAACAAGAAATGCAAACATATTTGCGGCACTAATACTGACTCATGAACATAAGCTGGACTTAACTGGCACCATAAAAGAATCGAAACAATCATAAAGTGTTATGGTGGCGCTGAGGGAGGGAATAAAAAAAAGAAAGAACAACATCGGAGAGAGAAGACAAACAAGATGAAAGCAGGCAGCGGAGCCCTAACCAGCCCTGTGCTGTTATGGTGTTACCACGGTGATTAATGGGATAGGAAAGTTATTATCATTATCATTATGGGTATGAAATGAGTGGGTGATGCGCTCGGGGTGAACGTGTGTGTGTGTGTGTGTGTGTGTGTGTGTGAGTGTGTGTGAGTGTGTGTGAGCCGGATGGGAAAGAAGGGAGAGT
>NC_043997.1:19913181-19978181 GCF_902150065.1 Myripristis murdjan
ACTTCAAGCGCCCTCCTGGCCTCTCACAGCCTCTCTCACTCATCCTCTCTGAAAATACCAAAGTATTGGCATTTTTAGGAATGGCTTTTTTTTTTCTCCAGTTGTCCAGCAAGGTGTTCATAGTGAAGTAAAATGAAACTAAAGACTCAAACTAGGTGTGGAAAAATATTTTAGTTAGGTTACATCATAAATGAATAAATATACGGAAAATGCCTTTAGTTTTAGTTGTTGCCAGTTTGGAATCAACTGCCTTCCCAAAGTGCCGTGTTCGTATTGTAATACCTGTTCTGAACTTCTTCAATCTTGCCCCTGATTAATACCACCTTTGTCATAGCAATAATAAAAAAAAAAAAATTAACCTAATACTGAAACTAATAAAAACTAAACTAAAACCAAAAAAAAAAAAAAAAAAAAAAAAAACACAATAAAAACTAAACTGAAATAAGCAAACCTACTCTTGACACTAACTGAAACCAAACAGAATTAATAACAAAATTTAAAAACAAAATAAACCATGATATCAGCTCAGGAAAAACTGAATCTCTTTTCTTAATTTAAGACATTCTTGGAAGCAGCCAGTGCCACGTTTGAATTCCTCGTTACAGTGCAATTACAAAATAATGGAGGGTGACGAAAAGCGATGCACATACAGAGGCAGTTACATCAGAGACAAAAGAGGGGATGTAGATGAGAGATCCAAATACAAAGCGACATCTCTGGAGAAGAAAAGTTCAGGTAATAAGTTCTTTCTTGCACTTGCATGTTGGTTTTTGCGTTCACTTTGTGGTTCCCAGCAATTTCGAGGGATGTTCTGCCTTGTCCACTAAATCTTGGGCTGATGTCCTACTCTCTGGGTGCCTCACATTATTTAAGTGTGTGCACAGGGTTAGAAAACAACGCAGGACAAGAATCGCAGAGGATTCCTTTTCAGCTTCCAACTGCACAGGCCTCCCTCCCCCTTCATACACAAATATATAAACACTGTGCAGGCCTTTGGAGTGTGTATGCTCCCTGCTCCCTGAGGAAATCTCTTCTTATGAAACATTTCTGAAAACATTAGCCCTTTCAGGCACCCGTCAGCTCGTGCCTTTGTCAGCGAGGAAAAGTTGTCCGCGGCGATACTTTGGGGGCAAAATCACCCATTTTCCAGCCGTTTGCTGCACAACCTCCGGAGCTACAGCTGCAGCAGTGATCTAAGTCAAATCAGCCGCAGAGCACGGACGAGGCGACGGGGTCTCAACACTGTTAGATTACTGAAAATTATTTTATGCTCCCTCGGAGGCGAGCCAGGGCCCACACTGCAAAAATATTCAGTGTTAACATTTAGTTTTTCTTAAAAGCAGTGAAAAAAAAAAAATCTGCCAGCAGGACAGGATAATCCCATTTGGTTCTGATGCAGCTTCACTTGTTTCAGGAGTATTTCTGGGAGCAAGTATAAATATGTTGAAACAAGGAAGAGTAAGGCAAATTTTTTCAGTGATGGACAAAGTACACGATTACTTGAGTCAGAGTATAGATACTCCTGGTCAAATATTACTGCACCGCAAATCAAAGTTTCTCTGTCACATTTTTACTTGAATTAAAGTTCTTGCTTTTGTAAAAACGTAAGTATTCAAAAGTACATTTTCTTCTTTCTTCTTCTTTGACATCAGTGCATTTATGTGTTGTTTTCACATTGCATTTACCAAGCCGTGTCACTCTCTGAAACCTGACGAGGCGCTGACTTGCCTGCAGAACCGCTCTGCTACACAAACGCTCTCACCACCACGGGGTTCGTCGCCTCTGCTCTGCTAACAAAATGGAACGGATGCGTTTTACTTTGAAAGCGGATGTCTTGCTCGAGCTCGTTTCACAGAGCTGGATGATGTATTTTCTGCTTTTATATCAAACCCAGTTGAGAGCGATTACTGTGATTGTTGATTTCTCCTGCGAGGGACACTCAAAACTCTGCTTAAAATTAAGGAGTGATGACAACCTTTACAGAAAGGAGGTGGAGTGGCTCACCGGTGAAGAGCGCGCACCGTGCACCAGGGCTCAGTCCTGATCGCAGCGACCGGGATTCAAATCCAACCTCACACTGCAAAAAGTCAAGATTATTTGTCTTATTTCAAGTAAAAATGTCTTATTTCTAGTCTGTTCACTTGTGTCACAAGTAAAAATTTGCTTGTTCCATTGGCAAAATTTGTTTCTTGTTTCAAGCTTGTTTCAAGTAAATTTTCACTTGAAACAAGTGAAAATTGTCTAAAAACAAGTTATTTCTGAGGTGATCATGTCTTATTTTAAGTGTAATGAGATATTTTGACTAGAAATAAGACATTTTTACTTGAAATAAGACAAATAATCTTGGTAAGATTTTGACTTTGTGCAGTGCAGGTCCTTTGCTGCACGTCACCCCCCCCCCCCCCCCCCCCCCCCCCCCCCCCCCCCCCCCCGCCTTCCCTGTCTATCTCCACTGTGACTGTCAAATAAAGCAGAAATGCAAAAAAAAAAAAAAAAAAGAATCTTAAAAAATAAAAGAATGGAGGTGGAGTCAAAAGTACAGTATTCAGAGAAGAGGAGAGAAGCAAACTAGAGAAAGCAGAAAAGACGATAGAGGTGGAGAAGACTATAAAACAACAGTTTAATAGAATACAGCCCAGAGGAGGAGGAAGTCGGAGTGGAGCAAAACAGGAGCGATGAGGAGAGCAGATAAGAGGCTACTATAAAATATGAGAGGAGAAGTGGAGAGCGAAGTCAGAAGATGAGATATATAGTCCGGCGAACATGGAGGGTGCGGATTTCCATTTTCACCTTGGAGAGGAACAATAAAGAACACAACCAGGAGGATGCTATCTTTCTCTCTCTTTGCCTCAGTCAAAGAGATCGGACAGTTTTATTTCTATGCTTTGGCCTTGCCGCCCTCCCAACATGCACATAAACACACACAAGCAACATAAAACACATACAAACACACATACTCACTCCATACCAGCAGACAATGCAACCTTCCCTTCCCATACAAACACACAAAATCAATAGCAAACATACACAGAAACAAACTTGCTACACAAATCATACACAAAAGCACCCACATTCCTAATTCAGATCTCGTTATATCTTCCAATACAACGTCAAAACCATCCGACCGTCCTGGTGTTGACAAAGTGTCACGTCGGCGGCGAAATGCATTAACGAAGCACATCATACACACCTAATTTATTGTTTTGTTGCTGCACTTGTTCTGCTGTGAGTGAAATTAGTGTTGCTACCATCTGCATGAAAATCGCAGCGTCGTGCCGGCGAAATAACAAGAGACAGAGGAGGAGGAGGTGCAGACACAGAAACAGACAGAAAGAGTGAAAAGGAAGAGGATGTTTTGCATGCGAGCGTAATCTGTGAATTGGGCCGCGCTGTGGGCACGGCTCGTTTTCAGCAGCAGTCAAGCCGGGGCGATTTGACCGTGGTCCTCATATCATTTTCATTAGCCCAGACTGAAACCACGAGCACTGGGGGACAATTTCACACAATTTGTCTGCACTCTAATGCATTAATCTCTGGGCTAGCTGGCAAGCCTGTGAAGTTTAATTTCCAAATGTGCTCCATCTCAGATTACAGGTGTCTCGGTGTTAAACTGCAATCAGGGCTGTTATCCGCAAGAAGGCCCGGTAATGTAACTCGACCGCATGCAGCCACGTTCGGGTTACTTTGCATTGAAAATTCACTCCATGACTGATTCAAACTTACTTTCAATGCAACTATTTTTAAGTCCCCATGCAATTACGTCACATTAATTCCACTTCCTGTGCAACAGAGCATCTTAAGCAGTGACATCATGCTGCACTAGTGGGTGTAAATTAAAATTTCAACCAATAAAACCTTAAAAAAAATCCTCTCTCATGCACCTGTCCTTTCAAATAAAGTTGTGTTTCCTTCCCAAACTGGTATCCTATTTGTTTGCACGTGTGAATGATCCTTCCCGGCACTTTGTCCCATCCAAACATCCTGTTTCAACACGACACACATCAAACCTGAAAGTCAATTTCATGGCGTCTGAGTTATATAAAAGCATGTACATTTTTCCCAGAGTGTGAAACCTCTACCTTAAATGAGCTGATTAAACCAACCCTCCTCTTTTCTGCGCTCGCAATTGAAAGTCCCTCACATGTAACCTCTTAAACCGTGCAGGGGCGAAAATGTGTCAGGCTGATGTGAGAAAATACAAATGCAACAATGCAATCTCTTCCCTGCGAGTGAAAATGGGTTTCCGTGTCCTCTTTTTGTCAGTGTTTTTGCAGTTTACTAGGATGTGACAGCCATGTGAATGTCTCCCAACAAGACCCGTGTATGTTCGCTAATGTGCAGATGGAGAGCTGTGTCCTAGCCTTTACTTAGGTCAAACTAAGCCTGTGATAAAATGGCCTTCCAAGTGTCCAAATTGTGTCTCTAATCTCTGCAGGTGGAGATGCAGTACCATCAGCGTCCGGCAGAAACCCTCTGTATCGCCAGGAGCTCCAATTTGGCGTCTCTCTTAATGGGAAACCTGACATTGTCTCTCATTTGAAGCAAATGTTTTATGACCCTGGGGCCCCGCCAAGCTATTGCTAATACTCTGTAAAATGTCAAGAGTGCACACAAGTCAAAGGGGAAACTGGGAAAAAGGCCAAACCATTTTTCACCAAAAACAACCGAGATGACCCACAAGCAATCTGCCAGTACTGTCCCCCGTGAGGAAATACACTGCAGGACTGTGAAGCCAAGCCAAACAGCTAAATGTCAAAATATATGGATGTCATTAGGGAACGTAGCGGTGTTGCCTCCATTTCCTGAAAAGAGGCAGAAAAGAGCCAGGAGTTTTCTGCTGGACACTGGCGAAACAGAGACTAATGGTCCATTATGTAGGTGGAGAGTCTGATCCCACCTCGTTTCTGTAATGATAATGGCTCCTCGCAGTTAGCTGTTAATTACGGCTACTGACTGAGTGTGTGTGCGCGCGCAGGCATGCGTATGCGTGTGTGTTCGTTCATTATGCTGAGCACGCTCGGTGAGAGTGTGCAGCCATGGGTGAAACCAGCCCACTGCTGCAGAGAGAGAGAGAGAGAGAGAGAGAGAGAGAGAGAGAGAGAGAGAGAGAGAGAGAGAGAGAGAGAGAACAAGATGGAGAGAGAGAGAGAAAGAGAAAACAAGAGAGAGAGAGAGACAGACAAGGAGAGAGACAAAGTTAGAAAGACTCTTACAAACAGGTGCGGTTAGTCTCTGAGTCACCCTGACCTTTTGATTGGTCAGCCAGCACACACACACATACACACTCACACACACGCACGCACTCACACACACACACACAGAGTACATCCATACTTTGGTGTGGCGAAGTCAGAGTGGCTGATTCCAGCGGTCTGCAGTTGACACCACCATCTGGCTTGGCTGCAGGGAGTAACACACACACACACACACACACACACACACACACACACACACACATACAAAAGCTCTCTCTCTGTCTCGCGCACTCAAATGGACATCAGTGATGGCTGACACAGTCTTTGGGCACAAACAAATAAAAGCAGAGTTGTTCACACACACACACACATATCTGTCAAAAACAACTGCCACTGGGGCATACACACACACACACACACACACACACACACACACACACATGCACAAGCTGTTACTATGGCAACATATGAAACCCAAATTCATGCAAATACAATGTCTGACATGAACAGCCGTACACACACACACACACACACACACACACAAACACGTACATGAATAATTTATTAATGCTCCCATAAATTTGAAATAATCCAGGATAAAGTCAATAAAGATGCAGATGGCCTTCTTTTAGCCAACAGTAAAATATATGAGCCTCTTCAGCTCCACTTATATTTCATGAGCCATGTGCACCAAGTCTGGCGTTACTGCACCTTGCTTTGCATTTAAAGTCACACGGGGACACTTGAGGGACGGTAAACGTGTAAGTGCTTACGCTGTTGTGTGAAGCTGTGACTGACGGCTGATTTTTTGAGGTAAATGAATGTTTGACATCAGAATTACAAGAGCAAAGGTTTTGTTTGATTTGTTTTTTCTTTCATTTGAGTGGTAATCCTGATGTTCCTCGATTTTTCTTCTACCTGTCAATCGACCACTTGAAATTTTTCATCGATCTTCTATAAGTAGTGTTCTCCCTAAATCCTAAACCTAACCCTAAATCCTAAAAAGTCATTTTTAATATCTTCTGGACGGTTTGATGACGCAGGCCGATGGCATTTGAATGCCCAAGTCAGTAAACATTTTGGGTCAAAGCTGTTTTCTGTGTGATGTATGAAAGGGATGTATTTCTCCATTTGTATATAACTTTTCGGCTCACTTAATTTATATAGATTGACAGCTCTGCCCACAATATGACTGCCTAACATTAGTTTCATACCGGAGATCTAACTTATCTGACGACATCGCCTCTCACTCATTTGCACCTGAGTTGAAAGTTTTCTTTAAAAAATCTATATCCTCTTTGTGGTGACTACCCAGTTCTTCTTGTTGTAAAACACATCACTTTCTGCGCCTCAGAGGATTTTTCCCTGCAAAGAGCCACCGCACTCCGAGTGTTAAGAACAGCAAATGAAAAAGCTTTCATGAACTGGACATCGGGTGAATCACTGGTGGGTTACACACCAGTTGGTGGCAGAGAGGAGCAAAAGGGACATTTCCATGAAAATGTCACGGATTATTACTTTCACCTTCATCCGGGGAGGGTCGATTTGAGCGCACTTGGCTTTTTCCTCGGCAAACATCCTGCGTCACGTTCATATCAGCCCACAGAGTCGGCGGGGTTTTTCTGCTGCCGGCTGCGGGCGCAGCAATCGGGACTTTAGCGCCTTGCTCAAGGACACCTTGAAGCGGGGCGGCTGAAGGAGGAGGAGGAGGAGTCGGTGTCTCCTTCACTTTGCTCCTGGGACTCAAGCTGACAACCCCGCGGTCGCAGGCTCACCTGTCTAACCATCAGGCCGCAGCCGCCTCCGCTAGAGCGCCTCTCGCCCAGTCGTCTCACTCAGCTGGAACTGAGTGCTGTATTACACCTAATAGACGGTCCACCTCAGATTCTTCTCCATTACATCCCAACCAAGTCCTCAGTGTTAGCACAGAGGTAATGGCACCAGCACATTTCCATGCATGAGTGTGCACGCTGGAGATGGGAGCATTGGCCTGTCAGATACGCTGCAGTACAGCGTGTGTGTGTGTGTGTGTGTGTGTGAATGTACAGCAGTTAGCATCCAGCTGAGAGAGAGAGCGTGTGTATGTGTGTGTGTGCGTTCAAAAGCGAGAGCAGAGGTCGCTTCAGCTCCCTCCGCTCCATTCAGCCATGACCGCCAATTATGTGAGCACTTACCTGGATGCACACACACACACACACACACACACACACAAACAAACAAACACACACACTGATAGAAACCGTGCAAAATATCCCCTCCTCGTCCGACCGCCTCCGTCTGAGAGTTGAAGAGCCGCTGTGTGTCTGCTTGGGAGCGGCTGGATGAAACGAGACGGTGTGTGTGTCCAACTTTCACGTGGCGCTGGGAGCAGGGGAGTGCGAGGCGGAGGCGCGGCGGCAAGGGCAAGCGCTGAAAATAAGCAGCCAGCGACACACACACTTCAAGTAGTCATTTTCCAAATCCTTGTTTTGATGGTTCGGTTTTTGCTTTGATTCGCTTTTTGATTTTGCCTCCAAAGACTCAACACCGAAGGATTAGGACGGCAAAAGTAAAAGCTTTTATGAAGCGAATATAAATCGAATCACTATTATTCTCTATCAGTTGGCAATGCATTTACAAAGACGCAAAATGAGCATCTGTTTATACACACTTCTCTCTCTCTCACACACACACTTTCAGTCCTGCTTAGTGCGACCGCCACTGAGTCAGTCACCAATTCTTCTTCCATTTGCTCTCCTTTCACTCTGCTCTTTATTTTCTCTTTTTTTAAACGCCCCTCCACTTTTCCCTTCCTCCAGGAGCCACATCTGCCTTGGTCTCAGTCCCTCCCTCTGCTGCTTTTTCACTCTTTCCTCTCGATTCAATTCCTCGTTTTGCTTGCCGCTTTCAATATCGCTCTCTCTCTCTCTCCGTCCCGTGCTGCTCTCATCTGTTTTTCTTTTCTTTTCCCCAGTTCATCCCTCATCCTGTCTACCCCTCTTCTCCCTCTCCTCTCAGTCTCTCCCTCCTCTGTTTAATGCATTGTTTGTTCTCCTCATCTCTCTTCATTAATTTCTCTGCCCCGCTGCTACTTTCTCTGTTTTTAACCTCATGCGGGATTTACAAAAAGCCGCCGTGCCAAAATGACCCCGGCTTCAAATTACTTTTCATTAAAAGGCCGGCCTGTCTTCATCCTTTACCTTCAACGTAACGGCTTCCGTCTATTCATTTCACTTTACAAAGACGTTGCACGGCGCTAATTAGGTTTAATCTAGTGTTGCACTTCATCTCCACTGCAATCATCCATCCATCTCGACTTTTCTCGACCTCCTCCAGCTGCCGGACACTCTGCTTTCCATCGCCCCCTCTGCTAATCTCCTCTGGTGTTTTCACCTCTTGTTCTACTGCTTTACCACAATTGTCAGCTACTTATTTCCACCGTTTTGCTCTCCACGGCTCTCTCTCTCTCTCTCTCTCTCTCCTCTACCTCTTCCAACTCATTTCCTCTGTTCCCAGTCATTCTGCATTTTCTCCATTTTCTTCACCTCGTCACTCCCTTTGTCCCTCTTTTCTTTTCTCTCCCACGTGTCCTGAGCTCCCTTTCCCATTAGTTTTTTTTTTGTTCTTCTTGCCTCGCCTCACCGCTTCACCACATCTCCTCCTCCGTCGCTCTCCCTCTGTTTTTTCTCTTCCTCCTCCATCCCCCCATCCCTCGTCTTCCTTCAGCATCTTGCGTTTCCTATTGTGTCTCCTGTCCCCGGTTGACCGTGCGTTATTCCAACTCCTCAGTTTGCCATCTATGCTCTTAAACTGCCCACTTGTCCATATTTTCTCTCTTTAATCCCACCTTCTCTGCCCTCTGTCTCTGAGTTGAGTTCACCTGTTCAATACAACAGCATTATCAGATTGTTTTTCCATTTATTTTGGTAACTTTTGGTTATACATTAGGCAACAAATAATGCATATAAGACAATCTGATTGGTCAAAGATGAGTAAATCTTTGGCTTATCAGCGATTCATTTCATTCAAGATTCACTAGCTGGCAGTGATTTTAATTTGAAACAATTTTTCTTATTTTTTGGAATTCACTTCAATTCAGTTCCAGGTTGATTGGAGTCAATGATTTGATTTAGTACTTTTAGACAAAATTTTATTTCCATTAAACAAACTCATGCAGTGATGTAAGACTACAGTTTAAATATCAAAAAATATATATATATATTAAAAAATATCAGATAACACAGTTACTTAATCCCTTAAACCCTGATTTTTCCCTTGAATTTATTTATTTTAGCTTCAAAGTTAGTAAACCTTTTCTCCATACTGTATGGCAGTTTCACATACATACGTATTTGCTGATTGCAAGCTAAATCCCACTTCTAATGAGGGAAATATTCAAACCCATTGTTTTATGGCTGCAGCTTTACATCCCATAGAAAACATCTAGATGTAGAGTGCATCATTATATACTTATACAAATTTTGGTATCTTTGAAAAGGTAGCTCTCCGTGTGGATCTAAAGTTCAGTGGGTTTGAACAAAGCTCGGCCGGGCGGCATGCATTTGGAATGCCGAACCCATCAATGGGACTGGCAGGGCTGAAGAGGTTAAAACATTATTATTCATTATTTATGATAAAGTCAGAGACATGCATTAGATTTATTTCTTATAGCGGATCGATGCAGCTGAATCAGCAGAATTTATAATCGGTGCTTCGATGTTGCTGTGAATGAATTGTTACAGCCCCGAGGTCCAGTTTGAAGAAACCTTTTCAGCCTCGCAGAAATCACTTGGTGCGTTGTCAAACATTTGAAAGCACAAAAGCGAAGGCAGCTCCACTCTCCGATTCCTTTTTGTCTCTCTATAATCTACCTCCAGTCTTACTCTTGGCTAGCCATTGATCCGAGAGAAAGAAAGGAGGAGGGAGCAGGCACAAATACAAAAAAAAAAAAAAAACAGAAACAAACCAAAAATGCAAGAGAGAGGGCCAGCCCCGCCCTGTCCGTACTGCAGTGACCAGCAAATGAAAAAGACACTTTTAATTATCCAACCCCGAGCATCTGAGAAGGACTTCATTTGAATCTGAGTCCCTTTCCACCCCGCTGAGGATTCTTTTCAATTACAAACTCATGTATTCATTATTGATCTGCTGGTGAACCGATCCAGGGACCGAGATATTGATCAAAGCCCTGATCTATATTCACGAGGCGAGAGCCCAACTCGCCATCACACACACGCAACGGCTATTACAAACCAGTTAAAGGGTAATTTCATATAAACTGAGTGTTTAAACGACCTACAGTATGACCTCTGAGCTCTGTGTCTCTCGTCCTCTTCTTTGCCTGCACACACACACACACACACACACACACATATACACTCATAACGTAAACACACACACATCGAACGGTGTGTGTGGATCTATAGGAAAGCAGTGATGTGCAACGGATTGAGGGAATTCCAAAGGTCAAACAGAAACCTGGAGCTTACTTTCAAATACAGTACCAGTGTATACACATACACACATACACACACACACATATGCACACAAGTACAATTTAACATGGAGTGTATGGCAACACACAGACACGAGCCTTACATGATAAGATTTTCCAAACACATCCGGGCACGTCAAAAAACAAACACTTGGCTTAAATGCCAAATGCAAGAACACACACACATACAACACGCAAGCACACACACTCACACCTCTTAGTGTGTTGCCATCTTGTCTAAAGGGCAGCATATTGAGTCGAGTGTGACTGAGTGACTCACTGTTGCAGCTGACTGCCTGTTTGGCTGTCTGCAATGCGAGCAGACACACATATATACTAAGTCAACAGCCTCCACACACACACACACACACACACACACACACACACACACACACACTCCAAGAGACGAAACACCAGGATGGCTGAATACCAAATGCTTTCAAATCTCTGCAAGTCGGCTGAGTGGATGACTCATAGCAGTCCACAGACAGTGCTTTCACCTGAAGGTTTGACTTTGCTGTCACCTGGTTGTCTGACCTGCTCTGTGCACTTTATGCTTTCTGCTGGGAGACATCAGCTCAACACGGACGACTCACAACCCCTGTCTGCTCGCAGCGGGCCCATACGGAGCTGTCAGGTGGCCAAATGTGAAACGAAAACTCCACCCTCTGAGCTGAGAGATATAATCAGTGCATTCTTATTGGGATGATTTGGCAGTGAGGTGATTTCCTTTTTTCCCTTTTTTGTCGACTCATGCCTCAGTTAGAGGTTTCCTACATTTCCCAGAATGTTTTTCAACTATCCAGCCGAGAATGGGCACAAACTTGGTGACTCATTCTTCTTTTTTTTTTTTTCTTTTTTTAAGACTATGTTTTTGGCATTTGTGCTTTATTTGATAGTGGCAGTGGCGAGAGATTGGAAAGGCAGCAGAGAGAGAGAGAGAGAGGATCACATGCAGCAAAGGGCTCGGCTCAGAATCGAAACCGGGATGCTGCGGTAAGGATACGGTGACCAAAGTGCAGAAAAATTCACGACAATCCGGAATCACAAGTAGTTGTCCCAAATCAGGAATCCTGTCCTGTTTGTCCTGAAAATTAGACTAAACCCGAGTTCGGATTAGTTATAGCCTAACAAAACATTAAATACTGATCTTTGTGAGTCATTTCTTTGGTGTTCTTTGGCAATGTCATGTCCACAGCCTGCATGAATTATAACTGGCATGTGCACCACAGAGACAGATGTGACAGCCAGTGTGCTGATAAAATGCATAAAATAAAATAAATTCTGTGTGGCGCATTGTCATTGTGTTCCTTTTTCCGAATAACAGACAGAATTTCACCCATTCTCATCTGGTCACCAGGGGGCGCCTGTTGCGGTAACTACTATCTATTAACTATCTCTTTAAAGCTCACAACAAGACTCACGAGAGAGCAGTCAGCCTCGCAAACATGCAATTAATAGTGAATAAAAGACTCTCTTTCTGAGTTATATTCTTATCTGGTATGTCCTGTTGGTTTTCCCAAAGGCCGAGGCTGTTTAGCACGTCTGTTTAACGCCTGCATTCTGTGGACAGACCTGCTACTCTTTCCCCACAGGTCTTCTGTGTTGGCTTTTAGTAAGCTGACACTTAACAACAGCCTTCACTGTGTTACATCTAGTGAACATATTTTATGGCACTGCCTTTGTTCTGTTACATATGCATTTGTGATTCCTATGTAAGCAATAAAAGACTTGGGTTAAGCATGATGAATGTCATACATGGTCATACAATAAGAATAAGTCAATATAACGATATGAGCAAACATGATTATAGGGGCACAGTAAAAATTCCCCTCACAGCATCCAACTGCTTTCCATGGATCTTATGTGTCGGTGAAGAGAGAGACAGAGATAGCATTATTAGACCAACAGACTGACAGTTTTTCCAGTTGAGGAAAAACTCAAAATCCTCCCTTCAAACACAGCATGTCTTATGGCTCCCGGGATTCTGGGCTGTTGTGGGTGCAGAAATTGGCATCTCTGCCTCTTGTACGATGAATGCACTCCTGCATGACTGTATGAGTGCTGCTGCAAAATGGCACATCCAGGAAAAAAAAAAAAAGCCCTTTCTTTTACATTCTTAGGGACTGACCCACAAACCTGAAGTTTACTGTCAGTGTCAGTGCTGCTAACAAATGCTCTCACAGCTACATTGGAGATCATCTGAATCTCTCAATCCGGCCTTCCTCTTCCACCATCCTCAAATCCTGTTCAAATTTGAATACAAAATAAAAGCAGAAACTGTGATGAGACAGTATTCATGAAAATGTTTTCCCCTAAAACAACCACACCGAGGCAGGAAATTGCAGTGTTAGTCGTGCATTTGCTAATTTATTAGCAATGTCCCAAATCCTGATAGAATGAACGTGATGCCAATGAAACAGGTTAAATAAGACTTTGTTAGACATAAACCTCAAATCCATGGCCGACTGCAGCTAGCCAGCATTAGTTAGGCTTCCAACACTGACACATCGACGGAAATTACACAAGCCACATGTCTGACAAGAGATATCTCAACTTGAGAGCATGTTCTGGAAAAAAAAAAAAAAAAAAAACAGAGAAACATGACTAAGACAAGAAAAAACTACTAAGAAAATAAAGAAAAACAAGAAAGTCTTAGTTTAACAAAACCAAGAGTCACATCACATAGGTGACAATTCAAAGAGGTGGGGTGTCTCGAGTTATATTTGGTTGCAAAGGTCAAGTCCATGAATGTACAGAAGCTTTTGAGGTAATATGACTTTCTACCACAAATGATAGAGCTCTAGTGTTGCTACAGGCTTCGTCTTATAGTCTCCAATCTCCACGCCTGCTGAGCGTCATATTGCCACCCTCCCTGCCTGAAGATGTTGAGTTGCCTCAGTGATCACACTGAGGAGCAGATATATATATGTAATGTCTCTCAATCCAGTGCGGCGGGGTGACGGAGAATATGTACACCAATCTTCCACCAGATGACCCGGGTTCAAGCCCCTGCGTCGGCCTGTATCCACCCTGCCAAAGCTCTCTGGAGCGAGACGCTAAGGGGTGAATTCACAAAAGGTTTGGCTCCGTGGCAGTTCCACCACTGCAAGGCACGGAGAAGAATCGGTGGAAAGTGCACCAACTATTAATTGTGGAAATATTGCCAGTTGCAATAAAGACGGAAACTTTAAGACCTTCCAAATGCCGACATTAATGTAAGTTTAAACGGAATGTGATGCGTACACTTTTCAGTCTCTATGGCAACCATGATTGTACCCAGGCTTAGACATTTCCAACACTGTAGGAGTCATAGGGAGAATAATATTAAGCCAACAGTCTGATTAAGTGATTTACATGATTGCATCAACTGACTGTTCCTGATAATACACTGTTTACATGACTTTGGGGTTTTGCCTGATTGGTTTGTAGAGTTTTTTCTCTTTATCTCTACAAAATAAAATCTCTTCTGTCCCACTATTACCAAATCTAATTTTTAACAATTTAACAGTACCGCCATGGCTGTGCTCTACCACATCATGTTGTTCATTGCAAGAGGACCTCTTTCTGTTGGGATGACAAAATGTCATCCTTGAGGTTTGGGGAAACCCACTGGAAGGTAGAGCATGCATACAGCTGCTGCATCCTAGTATGATGTTTTTTAGATGAAGATACAGAGAAGTGTTCCACAGGGATTGGGTAATTCTGAGTTTAGCGTCGTACAATGGAGAGAGATTAAGAATGGAGCTGTGTGAATGTCTGCTTCTCCAGAACGTCTTGATGATATACGAGAGTGGCATCTTGCACTGAATAAACTTAGAAACTGTGCACAGTAGCAGCTTCTTGGCGACCACTTAAGGCTGCACAAAAGCACTGCAAAAAATGTAGATACTCATTTTGCAACAGCTTAGTGCTACCTAGATTTAATCAAGATATCCACACTGGATGAGCCCTGCATAATTGCACTTTGAAAATGTGCATCACATCCTTTAAATTATAAGCTGCAGAAGGATCGTACGTCTGTCCTGTCGCCTCCGGGTGGTTATAGGAATTTAATCAACCATATGGGAAGGCTGTCATACATCTTACAAGCAGAGGTGAATGACATATTGATGAGAATCATCACTTTATCCCACCTAGTACAGACTAGAGATTTCTTGGTAACACTTTACAATAAGAGTACAACAATTAATGTTAGTTAATGCCATAATAAACATTAAGTAACAGGTAATAAACATTAAGTAACACTTAACTAACCGTTACCTAATGTGTCTAAGAATCATGTACTAATGCTGTTCATGCTAAGGTATTAATTTATATGTTATTTAAGGGTTATTGTAGATATTATTAACATTAGTAAATGCCATAATAATCATTAACTAACAGTTAATTAACCATTACGGCATTAACTAACGTTAACTAACGTTAACTAACGTTAATTGTTGTACTCTTATAGGAAAGTGTTACTGATTTCTTCTACGTCCATGTAACATGAAGAGCTGGGAACAGGTTTGCCTCGATGCCAACTGCAATCTGCACAAATTGTGTGGGCAGATCTGCACGATTATTTGATTGGCATTGTTTAGTGAATTGGACAGTGGGACGGCACTGATTGCAAGCGCAATTAAAATTTAAAAAAAAAAAAAAAAAAATGACACTATAAGCAGTGGATAATTAGTCTCAGTGAATTCACCCTTGAATCCCGACCAGCTGCAGGGCCTGAGGGAAAAGAGAATTTCCACATCAGGGATCAAAAGAGTATAACAAAAAAAAAAAAAAATGCAAACCTAATGGCATTAAAGCTGCTCTGTGCAACTCGCTTATTGGTGGCTCCAAATGGCAGTGAGAGGCAACTGTTTGAAAAATTTGAACTTCAATACCTGAAATCCTGTTATGTGACATCAGTAAACTACACACAGGACGCTCATGTTTACCAAATGGCCGGTCTGTGACAGATTTACATCAATGGATACCAAAGGGACGAGAGAGACAAAAGATCTAACGTCAGTGAGGCCGGAGCGCTGGCCTGGTGCTCTTTCGTTTCAATTTGCCATCCTCTGTGCACACAAGTAACCACACCAACACCTGAATTTTATCGGGAAAGCAGAGACAATCGCCGGCTTCTTGATAAGAGGGGATGGGGAACGCCGCTCCACTTAGTGCCTGATAACACAGATGAACTGTAACATCAAAATCTTGCCTAGTGCAGCTTTAAGGTACACTGAGGGGTTTTGATGCAAAGCTAGCCCTGCCTCGTTCATTTTTGTCTATTGAAAACACGTAAACAGGCAAAAGAATACGACTGAAGGCACTGTGCAGCCTATTTTTAAATTTGCAGTTTAGTGTTGAGCACATTTCACATCTATTGCTGTGCTATGCTTTGGCTGGTATGCAATTGTGTTTGCATAAGTTTAAGATAAACTCCCTTTGGGCACAATGTGCAAAAACATGCAATCAGCTGCAGGCACCCACCCACACACACATGCACAAGCACACACACACACACACACACACCATCAATGAAATATGTGCCATACGCTCCAATAACATCTGAATTCCCATCTGCACTCACTCACAGACATCTTTAACATCTCACCTGAGTTGCAATACACACACAAACACACACACACACACACACACTGTAGCACTGCTGATAACAATGTAGCTCAGCCCTTAGGGATTTAAACACCTGCCATCAGCATCCAGCATACAGAACATATACACACACTCACTGTCTGTCTCACCTACTTACTCATTGGCTTACCCCCCCAACACAAACACGCACACACACACACACACACACATACACACACACAATCACGCTGTATGAATACTGTCCAGCAGCACATAACAACTAAATCTGAGCCACAATGAGCATGCATCAGCAGTATGTCACATCCAATAATATCCAATGCAGTGCTGAATATAGATTGGCTGTATAGTAGGACAGACTGCAGCCATTGTCTCAACATTGGCGTGAGCATATGTGAGAGAGAGAGAGGGAGGGAGAGATAAAGAGAGTGTAGAAAGTAGGTGGACTACTGTTACCATGGTGATTAATGAGATACAAAAGTGTTTAACGTTATCATTACGGGTATGAGGGGAGTGGGTGATTGTGTGTGTGTGTGTGTGTGTGTGTGTGTGTGTGTGACAGGGAGACTAAGAGAGACAGAGTGAGACAGCGACAAGAGAAATGAGAAATGTTCAGTGGAATGAGTTTAGTCAAAACCCTCCTGGCTGCCTGTCTATCTTTGGATTGATGGAGTTTTCTCGCTTCTAACCAGGACAACATCTGATGACGGGACAGGCGGGGCGGTGCGCGGCTGTGTATTGACAAAAATACACACCGCATATAGATTTAAATCCGGGAGAAATCAACTTTCTCTTTTAAAAGTACGAATAAAAGCTCTGTTTCTAACCAACAGCCTCGGGTGTTTATAGGGCTGACTCATGCTCTAAGACTAAAAAAAAAAATTATTTTATTTTATTTTTTTTAAAGAAGCTCACACTTGTTTTGTAGCGGTTTGTTTTGTTATTGTTGTCAGCTGGGAAAAGCGCTAGCCTAGAGGTTACAGAAGCAGTGTTGTGACCGGAGGGCTGGTGGTTCGAGTCACGTTGTCCGCTACCTCAACAAACACAGGTGAGATGCCCATGAGGAAGCCGCCGAAGCGCTTCAGGTCACTTTGCCTGAATAAAGAAAAATAACCCAGTTTCATGGTAGCCACAAACTTCTTTTTGTCCTTCTCAGGGCTTTTCAACAGTAAAAGTACCGGTATTTTGATCTAAATTGACAAAAGTAAGCTTGTGAGAAGACAATAGAAATACACAAAAAAATTAAGCAAAATAAACATTAAGTGTGAGGTAAAGATAAACAAATAAAAATCATATCTTTGCTACTGATGATTGTCCATTTCACACTGACTGTTCACGATGCTGCAAACCTACCCATCCCTGAATTAAAATGAACATGTGTGTATGTTGGTGTGTGTGCGTGTGTGAAAATTCCAGACTTTGATTAGGGAGTCCTTGCCTCAAATGAGTCAGATTAAGGCTGGTTAATCGATCCAGAGCTGCAGAGATCGATTCAGTCCAAGTGAGGCGGGAAGGAAGTGCTTTTGAAGCCTTCGACCTTCACCCGCCGCTCTCCTCTAGCAGCAGATCTCACACTAACAAGCCTTCAATACACACACACATACATATATGCATGCATACACATGCATACATATGTGTGTGTGTGTGTGTGTGTGTGTGATTTCTGTGGGTGGTTGTGTAGGTGTGTGTGTGGGCATGTAAATATCTGGAGATAAAATACTCCCTGGAACCTAGGCAACGCAGAGCATTTATTCCCTCTTTGAAGACTGTAATTGGCAACAGGCTGATTGTGAGGCCGTGGAGATGCCGGTGTACGTGTGCATGCGTGTGTGTGTGTGTGTGTGTGTATGTGTGTGTGTGTGTGTGAGCGCTAAATATCTGCTTTGATCCATCTAAAAGCGTGTATCAAGCCGTGATCCAGATCCAAGCAACAGATTGTCATTCTGGTAATGGCAGAGGAGAGGAGCACAGAGGAGGGAGGGAGAGAAATTAGAGGAAGAGGGGAGAAAAGAGGAAAGGAGGTAAGGAAGAAGGAGAGGAGAGGAGAGAGTAATTGTAGGAAGATACAGGGGAGGAAATGAGAAAAGTGTCAGAGGGCCCTTTAGGCTGTACAGGCCAGAGAGGCATGGCAGCATATCAGTAGACAGATGAAAGTATGTATGAATGTTTTATTCTACCTCCAGATTAGACCTACATTACAGAAGGAACTTAATGAGCATGGCCCTGGGGCTGGAGGTTAATAACTACACTGCCTTTATAAAGACACGATCAGGGCCAGGATCCAGCTGACGGGAAGAGGCTACATGTGCGCATGTTCATTATTGTTATGATGTCTCCATAGTGATGCACGCAGTAAAATGAGCTCAAATCCACTGCAAACAAAGTGCAAGAGCAGAATTGTTTGCCACTTCAGCCAACAGGCAAAATCTAGCCTAGGCGGTAATGTTGTGCAGCCGCTAAGCTAGCTAACTTCCCTGTCAATCAAAAATTTCACTTTTGTTTTGAAGTATTAAATTTGCTCTCATTTGTTTTTGTTTTGTTTTTTTTATTCCAAGACGTGTAGTTCAAATACAAATGAAACACTGTGTAAATAAGACAACTTCGGAGTTGCTTATTTATTTCACTTATATGGAGCTAGGCTAACGACTCCCATAGACTTCAAGTCTTTATGCTAAGCTAACATGAAATGCCACCCATAGGAAGGATGTAGAGGTGAAAATGGTGTCAAACATCTCGTCTCAGTCGGGGGAAGTCGGAGGACGGCTATTTTGCCCAAAAGATTGGAGCATTCCTTTAGGGGAAAAAATGTGTTTTTTTCCATCTAGTTACGCAACCTGAGAAATGGCAAAGATAAACGCAAACGCTAAAACTAACGCTGTGAATGAACTGAATAAATGTGCATCAAAGTGTTGAGAAGCTTATATAGTCTGCCATGAACTTATGACAAGTATTAGTGGTGATGCTTGCATGGTGAACATGCTTGTCGAAAGTGTCCGTGTTGATGATGTTACGTGGCATGTGTGGGCGAAATAGTGCGGAAGCGGTAAATCCCAAGTTTCCAAGTAGGTAATCCAACTAAAGAGAGGATGTTAACGGTTTTCCAAGTGGGACTCTTAAACACGGTTATAATCATATATGGCATGCATGCAGTGTCGGCGTCACCCAAACCTAAGTCTGACGACGTCGAAAATGGCTGCCAAGGGAATGAGGAAGAGAGGAAGAGTGAGGGAGGAGAGAAGTGTACTCAACAAGCCATGATGAAGCTGCAGGAGATGAACACAAATGTGAGAGTTAAAGCCGTTGCCCCTGTAGCTCGCTCTAACTGGCCCCGACAGTTTGACAGATCACGGATAGTGGCTTTAGATAATCCCCATAATGTAATGTATGCAATCTCATAATGCATATTACACATATGGTGTTACGCAATACACAATCACCATAATCTGCCCTGGCTTTCTATGGATATGAACACAAGGATATGTATGTATTTTCACGCTAATACACACACACACACACACACACGCACGCACACCATGCTTTCCTCAAGCACAAGTTATACTGCAGATGTTCATATCTAGTGTATCTGCCAGCCTGTGTGTGTGTGTGTGTGTGTGTGTGTGTGTGACGTTGAGAGGTACTGGCAGCACGGCGCGCAGACTTCCATCGCTTGCTAATGTCACACACAGAGAGGATAGCAAAGACCCTGAGGGAGGCAGGAAGCTACACACACACACACACACACACACACACACACACAGTTATCATGCATAAATAAATGAATATGAGCATTGAGAATGAACATTTAAACTTAGCATACACACACACACACACACACAGGCAGACCATGCTTCCTTGCAGGCTGTTCTGTACATGTTTCTTGATTCATTCATGTATTTCTTTTTGCTACGATGATTTGGTAACACACACACACACACACACACACACACACACACACAACCTTGCAGGCTGTTGTGTTATGTGTTACTGTTAGGGAGGCTCCAATTTATCGCTGGAATATTAGTATCACCCCATGCTGGCCTTGGTGACTGCCATCGGCCCCTCAGCCAATAAGATGACTTTCACCGATGGCAGGGAGCGTTATTTATCCATCCAGTTTTGTCCATGGCTCAAGAGCAATGGCATTCCGTTTATGGAAAAAATGCATTTGGGATAGACAAACATCTTCCACGGGGTCTCTCCAGGACAGATGGGGATTTTCAGGGATGTTATTATCATTATTATTATGTTTGCACTATTTGGAGAGTAAATGGAGGCGCCGTTGCAGATGAAAATGACCAACACCAGGGAATTGCATCGTCAGGTGCGAGTCGGCCTACAAATCAGGACTGAGGAGGGATGAGGATCCACATCCAAGTCTGAGTCGGAACGGGGGGGCGCAATTTCCCAAGATCCGGATCTCACCGAGCTGCATCCGTATCCACACCACTGTCAGCTCCTTGTTATCATCAGAGGTGGTATCGAGTTACATTATGATGTGTTCAAGCTCTATTCATTAAAAATAATTATCGGGCACGGATCAGTTATTATGTCATTATGATGTCTTCAAATGCAGTCTTGGAGGTTTTTTTTTTTTCCCTTTTTCGCGAGAAACTAGAATTAAATGGGCTGCATTTGTTCGAAGGAGAAATTTGCAGGAGTAGATACTGGTAATAGCGGCTTTTGAAAAAGTTATTTTTCACAAAAAGGAACCCTTGCCATGCGAAAGACGGCTATTTTAAAGAACGCCTCATAAATGAGTGTGCTCATTCAGAGATAGTACAATGAAGACCTAAAAGACTTTAAAATACTAAACATCAGTATCAGTGAAGAATTCCAGTGCATCCCTGCTGCTGTGAAGGCCCTGATGACACATATGCACACATACAGAGAGAAATATATGAATACACATGTATGCATTTTGTAATTAAAGAGCTTAAGGATGCACAGTTTTCTCACACTCCCCCTCCCTCTTTCACACACACACAAACAATCAATACGAGCTGTCCTGAGGGAGCCTCAGTGTTTGCGCTGCCCTCACCCTGGATGCCTTCACACCTCCTCCCTCCGCACAACGTCTCTCCTCACTTTTATGCCTTGGCCTTTTACTGTAGCGGCGGCTTTTACTCACACCGACTTGCAATTGTAGCCGCAAACTGCAGGGGAAGTCGAGATTCACGCGGCGGCCGACTCTTGTGGCTTTATCGCTGTAGCGTTATGGATTAGGCATTGTCGACCCGCACTGCATCGGATTTATGAATCAGCGTACTGTAAGGAGCAACAATACAGTAGAACAGGGGAGTGAGGAAAGGATGAGGGGGTGATATTAAGGGCTACTGCAGAGGAATTTGTCAGGAGGCGAGGTGCAGTTCAATTAATCTCATTCCTCTTCTCGCCTCCACTCTCCCTCCATCTTTCCATTTTGTCCATCTGTGATGAACTCCTCTTCTTCCCGCAAATGTAGTTTCAGGCCCTCCATCTTCCCTCCCCCTCTTCCACTGTCATTTCCTTTGATACCCCCCTCCCCGCCCGCCAACCACCAAACCACCCGATCCTTCTTCCGTTTTTTTTTTTTACCTCTTCCAACCCTGCAATCTCTTTTCATTGCTCTCCTCTTGCTCAGGAGCGAGTGCACTTTACAAGTCCTTTGGCTCCATGTTCGGCCATAGTCGTAAAGAGTTGGCACCCTCCCTCCTTCCTCCATCTCCCTCCTCTCTCCGCCTCCCGCCTCCATCCTTCCATTCCTTTAATTTCAAAAATAAATACGCTCACGGCGGAGAGAAATTACTGCTCCTTCGTTTTGATGCCAAAGTGAGATATGTGTATGAGTATGTGTGTGTGTGTGTGTGTGTGTGTGTGCGCCTGTGCGCAATGCCAATAAGCTGTACGGTTTGATAACACAACAGACGGATCACACGGGCGCGTTTGATTTGTTTGTGTTCAGGAAGTGGTTCGGACGGAGCTGCGGTAAAACTAATGAAGTTAAATGGAACAGAGTCATTCATTAGCTCAGTGCTTTTCTTGCACGATAAACTCCTCGCTCCCGCTGGCAGAGAGGCAAAGAAAACCTTGTATGTCCAAGAGGTATTTTCCGAGGAGAACAGTACTGTATTTCAGGGGATAAGAAAAAAAAAAAAAAATCAGATTGACACTCGTGCCCTTTTGAAATCAGCTCCACCGGGCTGGGAGTGTGTCTCACGGGCTTCAAGAGGACGAGAAACTTCCACAACACAGGGAGACTCCGCGAGGATGCTGAAATTACGAAAGCAAATGTGGAGGGAAATTGCACAACACCAACAATGGAGTGATGCTTTCATGCAATGGTGGTGTGTGAAAGAGAGAAATGCAGCCTGTGTGTGTGTGTGTGTGTGTGTGTGTGGAAAAAATATTAATACAGAGAGACATAAAGAGGGGAAAAGAAACCGACTGAGGCGATGGCATGACAACAGAGTGGATTATGGGTATTTAGGAGCGTCTGTCTTCCAGGCCCCTGGTTCTTTTTTTTTTTTTTTTTTTTTTTTTTGATTATAGTTTTTCTATCTCTTTATCACTCATCCTCATCCCCTCTTTAATCCAATCACACATTCGTCAGACACGACAATATTCCCTCCACCCGGCCGGACCAAAAGGCACGCACACACACACACACACACAGCCCAATGAAGCTGACACTTGCAAGATTTCACAGTCACATGTATGCACTCGCTCTCTCTCTCTCTCACACACACACACACATGCACACACACACACACGCACTGCATGCAGTAAGACCCCGCGGTCATGCATGCAATGTGGCTGGACAGGCCTGCGTGCATACGTGTGGGGACTATCATCAGATTATATAAGGCAGGTTTGGGCTTATGCTACTGTGACAGATTACACACAAATGAATGGAAGGACACAGTTCTGGCATGGGCAGGATAAAATAGTATGGCTACACAACAATTATAATGTATACAGAGGATTGCAATCAGCGGAGGAATAGGGTACGATAGAATAGAATAGAATAGAATAGAATAGAATAGAATAGAATAGAATAGAATAGAATAAGTCAGAATAAGTCAGTATAATGTAAGAATGCTTTATGTTTTTAATGTTTCATTTTTATAGGGTATTACAAGGGGAGAACACAGGATTGGTGACAAGTGCTGGGCAGACACAGAGAGAGAGAGAGAGACGGTAATGAGGACATATGGGAGTGATGATGGGAAATGGACAGAGAGGAAGCAGAGAGGAGGTGAAGCAGAGGCAACGGGAAGGAGTAAACAACCCGGGAGTGGAATGACAGAAGGGGGATGAGTCCGGGGAAGTGTGGAAAATGGGGGTGGGGTGGGGTAATGTGGCAAGCTTGGAAAGAGAGGAGGAAAGAGAGAGGTAGATGGAGAGAGACAGACACGGGAGAACCTGAGGAGAGAAGTGACGAGGGAGGTGGTAATCGAGAAAAGGGGGATGCGACTGGAGACAGAAAAGAGATGTGGGGATGGAAAGACGGGTGGAGGGGTGGAGGGGATGGGAGAGAGGCGATGGGTGCAGAGCCACTGTAGAGAACAAGGGATTGGGAAATGAAAGTGACTAGGACACAGAGAGAGGGAGAGAATGAAGAGAGTTAGATATGACCTGTAAGTGTAAACATAATCACTTTATGGCTTTTATATGACGGCTGAATAATGTGATGTGCTATAAACTGCACCAGTGATGTGGATTTTAAGAGTCACTCCAATATGCAGGGAGACACAGAGAGAGGGAGAGACATGGAAACATGAGATGGAGCAAATTAGAGAGTGAGAGCAGTGCAAAGAGGGTGGAGAGGAAAATAAATAACAGAGTAGAGAAGAAACAGAAAGAGGTGGGGAGCAGCAGAGAGAGAGAGAGAGAGAGAGAGAGAGAGAGAGAGAGACATCATCTAAAGGAAAATTGTCAAGTGGGGTACATACTATTCATTTTTGCCACTTTTTTTGGGAACTTGTTCATCCTCCTCCGTCAAACGCCGTGCACATGCAGTGCTCCGGGTGATTGGCCACTTCACACCACGGGCTCTGCAAGCCCGTCCATTCAGCTTCATGAAAGAAAGGTCATTCTATTCTCGAGCTGCACCCGTTTTCACAGTCCACTGGGCAAATGCGTGATTGCCCATTTCACATCCCGCAGCCTACTAACGAGTTCATCCCAAATAGAATAAAGTGTGCAGAGTTGGAGAGAGTGGATTATGTTGTTGTTGTTGTTTTTTTCTGTGCGATGTATGACTTCGCTGGGAAATCTTGCCCTAGAGAGCGACTGAGAGAAGGAACAAGACGCTGTTCTTTATCCTCGCCAAAAATCTCTCCCTCTCTTCCTCTCTCTATCTCGTTCGCTTTCTCTTTCAGAAATCATAACCTCCTTAGTCACTATTCTCCACTTAGCCCAGCTCAGTCTCATGCTGTCAAGCATCAAGCCATCCCTGAAATGTAATTTAAGGCAGCAACAACAACAATAACAATGTCTCCGGGACAGTCTGCCCTGTGAATCATCACATTCACAATAGAGATCACACACACACACATATGCACACAAACATATACTCCCAGATGGAGATGGAGGAAAAAAGTCAGATTCAGACACAGACAAACAGGGTCACTCTCTTTCTCTTTCCCTCTCTCACACACACACACACACACACATTAATTCATGTCCTATCCCGAGGTTACTCATAATACAAATTGCTCTTCCACCGCTGTGTTTTCTATTCTTAGCAGCAGGGCAAGCCTCTCTGCATATCAATTCCTGGCTCATCTTTAAACATCATCTGGTGGGACGACAGTGATGAGTGCCGTCGAGTGTTTGTGTGTCACAATCTGTCTGTCAATCTATGTCTGTAAGTGCGCACATTCTTAGATGTTGTGTGTGTGCGTGTGCTGTCTCGCTGCTACCTGTGGCTGTGTGCTTGTGGGTGTGTGCCGGATGACAACGGTTACCTACGTTCAGGCCCCCACCCAGGGTCCCAGGGATCACCGAGTGAAGCAGCAGCGATGTGGGATCATAGTTGATCTTTTAGGATCAATGGGATAATCTGGTCGAGGGCTCCTTGTAACTGGCAGCGGTCTTCCCTGGGTAATCCAGCATCAGAATTATAGGACAGCTTAGCCATGAGTGTTTTTCTGTCCACGTCACAGAAATGTATAGCACGAAGGACCGGGGAGGAACAGATTACGTGCACTAATGGAAATAACAAAAATGGTAACTGCATTCCATTCCGGTTAAAACATGTTACTAAATAAAAAACCAATCGTAAATGTAAGAACTATGCACAACAAAAGTATGGATGGTGGGAATAAGGTGATAAGGTATTCTTGCCCTGCTTGATATGATTATTCAATGCAATTCAATGTGATTTTGTCCCTCAACCTGCCTTCCTTCAATTCTTCCTGCAGTTACCTAGTTCGTACATTTCCCAGAATGCCTTTTTGGCCTCTGCAGAGAACATTCCTGCACTTGTTGTGTTCAGCTGTGGATACATATGCACATGTACACCTTTACATCTGCTGCTACTCACTGTTAATGGATTCACTGCATTCCTACCACTGTGTACTGTTCATACAATCATTGTCTACAATGGGCATTTTTTACATTACTTCTCTTATTTGTGTTGAAATTTTTGCTTTAGTTTATTGTGCAACTCGAACTGAATGTGCAGGGGGAGAGAGTGATGGTGATAGTGCAGCAAGATGATCATCCTCTGAAAAAGTCTTTATAATTATGATTGCATATTGCAGATATTTAGGAGTAAAACACTAATTCTTGTTGAGGGGGAGTAATACTGGAAGATCCAGCTATCCTTGCATCCATCGGGCACTCAGAAAAGGCCAAAATGAGGACTAAGCTAAACGATGCATGTCCCATTCAGTTTACAGACTATTAATCATTCAATGGCTCAGTTCACTACTAGCCACTCTCCAACAGAAGGACCATGAGGGGTACGCTAGGGTTAGGGCCAAATCAATCTGGCATGCAGCTGAGACCACTAATATTATATCTCTAACGACTGCCCGGCTTGAAAATCATACCATTTGGCCATAAATGTGTCAAATGAATCCCAGAAGTTATGCTCTGGGAGTGATGGGAAATTGATTGATGTGAAATGCCGGGCTTACCTGACTCGCCCTGTTTAGTCCCGTGACAGATATGAGGGTGAAATCAGGGCAACACTATTTATCCTGTCTATGTTCTTGGATTGTAACTTAAAGTGGCATTTCAACCACAATAAATCATTGTCACCACAGTGTAGCTTCCTTAGAAATTAGTCTGTAGTGCTTTGTTTTGATTTTAAATTCTAAAAAGTCCTTGTTGTGCTATATAAAACAACTTTTAACTGTTGCAAAAAATGTACGGTTCCCCTAATTGAGGATTTAGATGATGTTGTAGCATGCAGTGATTGTCCTCCAAATTATATGAGACTCATTAACCTTGAATATCTCTTGAGCCAAATCCCCGCATTCACTGTTTACAATTTGGCGATAGACCATGATATAAAGGAGCACCACCCATATATATTCAGCACAGACTTTATAACCAGTCCAGAATGCAGCAAAGTGTTGAGGTGCCAAAGTGTGCTGGGAAGTTTGGGCAAAGCACAGCGAGGGCAGCAGGACTTTCCGTGAATGTCAAATATTTCGCGAAATAAGAAGGGATAGGCCAGCAACTCTGTGACACAGCCAGAGATGAGGTGAACACCATAATATATCACTGTCCTCATTTTCCCATTGTTGCACTAACTTAATTAATCAAACCAGTAAGCAGAGGGCCATGCTTTTATAAAGTCTCGAGGGGGACTTACAGTTAGGCTGCAGGGAGATTAAAAAGGCTCCCCAAATTATTCTGATTAAAGTGGTGGTCCCGACAGCTGAAGGTGATTGAGTACACTTTTTTCCATTTTGAATCGAGCTGCCTTCCCCAACGCGAGAAAAGCTGAATAAAATGATGCTGGCGAACAGGTTAGGAAGCTTGAGATGAGGGCTGAAACTTTAATGATCCCCATGGGGAAACTGCATTGGAAAATAGGTTATGTTTTGCTGAACTAGCCAACACAGCACTGTTTGCAGAAGCCAATACCCCAAACCACTTAAATATGACTATCCAAATCAATAGGGCCACCATAAGGGGCCGTGCTGGGCTCTGAGACCGCGGAGCCATAAAGGGGCCTTTTAAATAATCATTTATGCAGCAATTAATTTAGAAAGCCCTAAATATTTACTGAAGCCCTAACATGAATTACAATGTTGGTCCACTTTAAAATATTTTGAACGGCCAGCATATTGGGAGTGACAGGATATTCAGTTACGCATTATGAATGTTCTGTATCATCAGAATGGACTGTCTACTGTCTGTAACTATGAAAGTAGACAACCTGTACTGCCTCTGTATGAAAGTACACAACCTTTACTTTCCAACTATGAAAGTACACAACCTTTACTTTCCAACTATGAAAGTATACAACCTGTACTTCCTTAGTATGAAAGTATAGAGCCTCTACTATCCAACTGTGAAAGTACAGATCTTATACTATCTAACTACAAAGGTACACAACCTATACTGTTTGAATGTGAAAGTACACAACATTTACTATCCAACTGTGAAAGTACACATCTTATACTCTCAAAACCTGTACTGCCTAAGTATGACAGTTCACAATTTGTACTGTTTTTAACTATGAAAACTTGTACTGCCTGAAGCTATGGCAGCACAAAATCTCTAATATCTTTAACTGTAAATATGCACACCACGCCATCTTCAGTTGCTGAACAACATTTACAAAAGTCTTTGCAGCCCTGGCTCCTGGCAACAGGTGCCCTTCCTCTTCTGTCTCTATTCCCCCTCTTTCTTCTGGCGACACAGCCATCTTCCTCCTGTCACTCCATTCAGCACACAGGGCATTTATCTCCAACTCTACCCACCCCCCACTGAGCGCTACTATCGGCATTGTACCACACACACACACACACACGCACACACACACACAGAGACACACACCCAGGAGAGAAGAGGATTATGACCAGAGGGACTTTCCTGTCCCTCTCAGCCACAGGCTAGACACGGCATGCAGACAGCAGTGGGATCCCAGCGTTCGGTAACCGGTGACAACACCAGGCACAAGGCTAGAAACCAGCGTCCCTCTGCCAGCGAAACACATAACCAGATTAGTATGGACAAGAATAGCGGCAAGATGTGGGCTACTACCGGTATGTACAAGACAGGCACATTAGAATTGTTCATTTGTGCCGCTGCTGTACGTGTACCAATGCACGCTCACACACACACACACACACACACACACACACACACAGAGAGAGAGAGAGAGAGAGAGAGAGAGAGAGAGAGAGAGAGAGAGAGAGTACTGGCTCCTAATACCTTCTCCGGTCAGGGAAGTAAATGTGTTGTTTGTCCTTAAAGGATTAGGCGGGGATACAGTAACAGGAATAAGAGACACAGACAGAAAGAGAGAGAGAGTGAGAGTGAGAGAGTGAGAGAGAGAGAGAGAGAGAGAGAGAGAGAGAGAGAGAGCTTTGGATATTGTTGTCACCAGACAAGCAGCACACAGAGACACAGCACGCACTGACGTCGACATGCACACGCATACACAAAACACACACGTACCTGGAGGCAAAATATATATATATTTATATAACAGGGTGAGCTTGACCAAATCAATGTCAATATTGACAAGTCTCGGAATAGGGCACTCGGAAAAATGAATAAATGCATGTGGTTTTATTTCCAAATGTGATGTTTCTCTGGTTTTGCAGTCACACACCTCACATGAATACTGATGGAAATGGAATAAATCAATACAGATGACAGATGGGATCAATAAGAGGAGCAGTATAGTGAAAACGTGCCGTTGTTGTGTCCAGATTTGGTTGGTTGAGTCCCCTGCCTCTGGAACCACTGGAAGATTGAATCCTGCCACAGCTCTCCCTGCTGTGTCTGATGCTCTATTTCCCTTCTAAATAAAGAATAAAATACACAAGCTGAGGTGACTGCCCGCTCTCCTTTTAGTAAAAAACCTCACTGTTGCGGATGGAAATATTTTTAGAATTGTCAACAAAGTTACCCTCCTACGTTGCCTTCAAAAGTTGCTCCTACGTCACGAGTTTTATTCACCAAAGTATAAATGTACAGGGAATTTCTCGTGGTGCAGGCATCAACATAAAATCCATGAGGAAATATGTGAAAAGGATAAACAACATGATACAATACCACACGACACAATTGGGTGCTTGCTGTTTCTATGAACAATCAAATTCAACGTTTTTGTCACCATGAGACATTAACATGGACCTTTAGTTGCCTGTTGCAATGTGTTTCGCCTGTCTGCATTGTCCAAAATGATGCCTTGTGTATGAGCACCCCGAGGGCATGGCCCACATTGCCTTTTTCAGTCAGTAAATGCCAACTGGATGCAATAGCAGCTAGACTGTAAAAAGCCACGCATCAAAAACAGCACATTAATGGCATTAAAAACACTGGTTATTAATCATTTAAGCTGCTTAACACAAGACTTAGTTGTTGTTGCTGCTGATGTAAGCTGAAAAAATTGTATAAGATTTGCAAATTAATTAATAGCCTACATTTCCACGGACAGCTTGGCTCCTTGAATTATTGATCAGGCAACATATCTTTATGTAAATTATTTAGCATTATTGAAAAGTCACCATCTTCATGACTATTATCATGTAAAACAGCTCAGCCATCATCATCACCACCACCACCAAGATCATGATCACCAATAAAAAACTAATCTACCCATCATGACCAGCACCTTCATCGTGATAAAGCTATAATCCATGTGAGATAATTCCAGCACCATAATCAGCAGGCTATCAACTGCACTTTAATTTACCCCATCAGCACCCCGTTCACCATCATCACCATCATCACCTCCGTTAATCCTTCCTCGCCACTATCCCATTAACAAGACAGGGTGACTGTTAACAGGGCCAGTTCACCGTCCATAAACTCTGCATATAGGCTGTATATCCGAGCCGCGCCTCCGTGCTTATCCGTTGTTGCGTGCACCCTGACCGCGAGGGCAATCTTGTTAGTGCCGGGATGTTCAGCAGCCTCTGACCCTAATCTCATCCTCCCACACCGGCCACTGGGATCACAGCCGTCCCGGTCGACAGCACCGATCAATGCCACTCACCGTATTCCCAGGTGAGTTTCCCTATAGCCGGCCAGCCGCGCTAAGCTGTGCCCTGCCGGAGCCGGTCAAGCTCCCGGCTCATACCCACGCCGCCTCACGGCGCTATAGCGGGGACTGTGTGTTGGATAATTAATTATACCTGCACTGAAGCCGTTGTTGGGCAGGGCAGGGGTCTGCGGTGTCGCACACACCTGACAGCCCCCGGTCACAGCAGTCCGGTGTCCGGTACAGTCTCCTCTGCGGTCTCCGTCTCAATACTACCAGACAGAGCGGCCAGCAAACCCCGCCGTTACTTTGTCTCTTTCTCGCTCTTATAGCCCGTTCAACGATAATCTCGCCGGACAGGGTTTGTGCTCCGTATTTACGCATGCATGCACCGGTTTGTGCCAATTCCACGACCGGTTGCAATTAATGAAACTGTCAAAGTGCTCTCAGCTTGTGGATCTGTGCTCTGAGAGCCTGTGTCCTATCTCAAGTCTCAAACACAAGTAAACAACAGCCTAATAATGATGATAATAACAATAATAACAATCACAGTATTACTACAATTAACAATAATAACAATCACAATATTACTGTTATTATTATTAACAATAATACTAATAATAGTGATAATGAGGTACACACCTTTTGTGTCTTGGTACTCAGTGGCAAAACAAACCCAGGTCGGGATCCGTTCATTCATCCATTCATCCCTCGCTCTATCCGTTCATCCTTCCCTCCGTTCCCTCCTTCATTCAGCAGCTAAATAAACGGCTCTTCTTCACTGAAGCGGCAGCGGCGGCGGCGGGTACGGGGCACGCGCACTTCACCCGTTCGCTCGCTCGTGCGCGCGCGCGGGTTCCCAGCACTCGGAATCCTCCTTGCCCGCGCGCACCCTCTCTCTCTCTCTCTCTCTCCCTCCCTTGCCCAGGCTATGATTGACACCCGCTCTGTCTTGCAAGGCGCATCGCCCTCTCTCTCTCTCTCTCTCTCTCTCTCTCTCTCTACTGACAAGCAAGAGGGGAAGGGGTGGGGGGTAGATAAAAAAGAGGGGGTAAGAGATAAAGATAGAGATGGGGAAGCAGAGGAGAGGGAGCAAGAAAAGGAGAGAGAGATGTGGAATTGAGAAAAGGATGTGGAGAGGGAATCAGGATGAGCTGATGTGAGCAGGAGTAAAAGGATAAGGCAGGGAGGCAGGGAGCTACTGTGTGTGTGTGTGTGTGTGTGTGTGTGTGTGTGTGTGTGTGTGTGTGTGTGTGACACAGAATGAATGTGAACCAAGGAGCATGCACTCCCAAGGGAATCATCCCAGCACTGATAAACACAGATCAATGAAGGAAATGAAAATGAAAGAAGTGAAGAGGAGAGAAGAAGAGAAGATACCAGGACAGAAGAGAAGAGAAGAGAAGAGAAGAGAAGAGAGGAGAAGAGAAGAGATAGATAACAACAGCCAGATTCAAACTAATGGAAAACTACTGAGTTGAAAAAGTCATGTAGGGGAAAAAGACATCATGGACATGACGGACAAAGAACAGATGGGTGGATGAAGAAGGGAATATAAAGGAAAGAGATAGGTACTACCCTGGCTGGCCCTGCCACCAGCACAAAGTTCTTACAAAAATAGAGTCAAAATAGCAAAAGAAAAAAAAAACAGTCAAAAAACAAAACCTCATATGACCATGTTGAAGGAAAAAAAAAATGAAGAAACAATCCAGTTTCTCCTGCAGGCCAATAGATGTACTCAAAAGCTGTTTTAATGGCAGAAAAAAGCAGCACAGAAAGCTTTCTGTCAGGGTTACAGGAGGGACAGGTAATGGATTTGGAATGCCACTCCAAAATGGCCACTTCAAGTCAAAATGGCCACCTTAATGGACTTAGACCATAATCAGAAAACGGGTTACGTGTCAAAAGTCAGCGTCTGCGAGTCAGCAAACAGAAGATGTACAAACCAAACGGCCGCATTTGGTTCGCCAGAGATCTAAAACCACAGGAAAATGAGCGGACGATGAGCGGTTCTTAACAGATCGAGGTAGATGGGGTGAGAATGAAGGGGTGAGATGGACGAGGGGAGGAAGGGCAGTGACAGCATCGGGAAAGACGGCGGAGGAGGAGAGGAGGGAAGGATGGAGGCCGGAGGGGGGGTGAGCAATGGAGCAGGGCAGCTGTGTAAATGAGAAAAGGAGGGGAGAGACAAACAGGCAGGGAGAGAAATGGCAGGGATGGGAGTTGCGTAAATGAGAAAAGGAGAGGGAGAGTTGGAGTCGGTGTAAATAATGAGAAAGAGAGAGAGAGAGCAAGAGAGAGAGAGAGAGAGAGGAGAAGGAGGAGTTTTTCATTATCCGTCTTTTAGACACAGTTGATCAGAGTTCTGTCTCGGCGTGAAACATGGCCTTTACACCGCAACCTAATTCACACCCTGAGGGGCCGAGCGCACACACAGGAGGATGCAACCTCACACACATGCACACACGTCTGCATGTAAACACACATACACATAAAAGTCATTGCAGCCAAATGCACAGCTGCAAAGACAGAGGTGGACCACCAAGCACATGCATGCACAGATAAATACACACACACACAACACAACAGAGGACATGCATTAAAGAACAATACACAAACGTGTGCAAACACATAAACCCCCATACGCCAACACACATGGATTTCAATTAAAGCTGCCGGTGGAGGCGGGCTTTTAAACGCCTAGAAATGAACAGATCTGAGGATTCTGCAAATTGCTTATGAATGAGATATTAATGAATAACTTCAGGTGGGCCGTGTTTGCAAATGGGGAAATAATCGAAATAGGCAAACATGCTTCCTTCCCGTTCGTTCGCTCTCTAATTAAATGTTCACGACAAGAAAAATCCATCCTCGGATACTCTTACCCTGGTGGATATCATCAGTGTGTGGTGTTGAGTGCATCCCGGCAGTAACTTTGTGATGGAGTGTGGTAATTTACCTGGTTGGTGAAACCACCCTCCATCAGTCTGCTTAAATCATTCCCCGCACTTCCCAGAATGCTCCAGGGAACAGAGGGAACTTGTTGCTTTCAGGGTTGCGCATACGCGGATATAAATATAGCGATCTAGTCAACTAACTTTTCAGCACTGTGGTGTTTCTCCAATCACGCCTTGCTCAAAGCACAACCCTCTTTCACTCGAACCTGCCAATTACTGTTGATAAATTAGATAGCTGAAACATTTTCTGCTGTCAGACTCCATTGTCTCTGCGTGCAAAATATCCTCATATAACTTCAAGTTGTTGAGTTTGCCTGGTTATTTGTGGGAATGAGAGAAATTCACCGCGGAACAACAAAATAGATCCACAAATGCACGGTACATCACCATTAGCTGTGTTTTTTTTAACAGTGTTAAAGTGTTACACAGTGCATTTTTCCTTTAACCAGTGACTTTTACAGGGCGCTGATTAATGCCTCAGATTAAAGCCGTCACGTAACAACTCATATTGGTCCTCCTGAAAGAGCCCATTTACTTCCAGTGCTGCGGTCAATGCAAATTGACTGGAGTGTGAAGGTGACACATCACTTCAGAGCACAGAACCCGCACGGCCTTTTACTCTCCACCTACACTCAAATTGATAACCTGATTAAGTAATTCAACGGCCAGTCAAATATCCAAAGTCAGTAACACAATACAAATACCTTCAGTTGCTTGTGAATTGCACACATTAAAAACTGCAGAATATGAAGTTGAATGGGAAAATTTAACATGAATGTATGAACAGGGTCCATAATCCAGTCCACCATCTCGCCATCTAAATAATATTTTCCCCTGTCTCTAGAAATCTATTTATAGAGCAGTTGACTGTACCAGTTTACTGTATTTGGATTACTACACTCCTGTCACTTGTAATTTGTTACTCCTCAACTCTGCTCTATTTCATCCTCTCAGCGCAGCATCAAAGCATCCCAGATTCATCGCCTATTAACCCTCCCCCATCGCCTCCTAATGTGTGTGCCTGCCTCACTACTATATTGCCAAACAAACCTCAGTGATATCTTCAGAGAAAGCTACATTTCTACCCAGTTTCTATGGCAATGAGAGAGTCAGCGGAGCCTTCTGGCTTACTATTGTCACGGAGCTGGTTAAACCCTCTGAACGCTCCGATGGCACCGCAGCGCACGGGCAACTTTTACAGCAGAAGCATGGACGGAGTCAGAGGAGGAGGTTTGCTGAGTTTTTTTTTTTTCTTAAACAGTTTTTTTTTTCTAAATTGGGGTTAAAATAAATAACTGTCAAAATGAGAAGTTGCTTATAAGTTCAAGATGTCTTCCCAGCTTTACAAGTGAGTCAGCATTGTCTAATCTATGTCAAAACTGGATGACCAATAGTGCAACAGCTAAGAATTTGCATAACCCCGCCCCTTCATTACCCACATACCAAGGCTGCACCCACAATTTGTGTAGCCTTCCTTCAAAATCTGTTCCCTGGCTGCATTGTGGGTTGATCTGCACTTAGCAGCCAATTACAGCATTTGCACATGAATACTCTGCTATTCAGATTAGCAGGGTAGAAACAAATAAACATACATTTTTATTGTCAAAACTAGTACAATAGTGTCTAATAGACATGAATAAGTTGAGCAAATGTAGTATTATTATGTATTAGTATTAAAATGTGGGACCTTCAGCTTCAGAATATGGCCTACCAACCTGGTGAAGCTGTCCCACATGGTTATTTTTTGTTGTTTCCCATATAACAGGACAATTAGAGGATTATTTTTGTTCTACATGGAAATAGTAGTCATACCATCAGCAGGAATAGCAGTGTTGCCCGAGGCATGTTCTGGGGCCTTGCCCTGGGCAGTACTAGGTATCCATGTTGAATCGCTCTTCCTTTGCAATACATCAATGTAAAAAATAGGCCTGGAAATGGATACTGTCCACGCAGAGCTCTTGGGTGAGATGATGATTGGGTGATTCTCTCCCCTATTATTCTTCTAAAGGTCATCCCCTTAGTTACTCTAGGTTAGCTAACTAACGCTGATTAGATAGTTTGCAAGTTTCATAGCAACGAGAAGGATGAGTGCCCCTTGTGTCCTTTGAGTTCTCGATGTCCACTGCTGTCGATGCTCATGGCAGCACTTTGCGTTTGAGTGGGTAGAAAAAAAAAACAGTATGATCACAGCCTCGATGTGGGATGCTGAGGTTCTCGGCCTCACAAGGGTGATGATTTAAGGAGCGTGAAAAATGTATGTTTCTTCGCTAAGTGACTTAAATAATTGATCATTCCATTGACCTTTGTGACAAATATCCTTTTCTTGTAAACGATGCCCAATAAAGAAATGACATGCTTTAATTAGCCTGGGTGTCTGAGTAATTTTAAGATCCCTGTTGCTGCTGCCAAGGTGACAGGAGCCTTCCAAGGGTCCGCACAGAAACACGGCACAGTGAGAAATACAAAGCATTGCATTACCCCCGCTCTCCAGCCCCAAGAGGAACATAAAAGGTTATGAAAATAAAAGGTGGAAATTAAGCTTATCCTTTAGGCCCCCAGGCTGTAGTCCATTACACCTTCCTCACAAGAGACACTACTTAACCACACTAGTTGTGTGGACCGAGTCCCAGGCTGAGCAATGTGTGCTGCTCTCAGCCGCGCAGTCCACTGACTGGCAGACAGTCAGCTGGCAGGGCACAAAAGCGAGTTAAAACAAAGCTAGTTCTTCCTCACACCGATTTGGCCCCAGCGCCGGTCCCCCTCACCCATTCCCTTTCGAGGCAAAGATAAGCTGATTTGCACCGGCTCCACTTGATGCACCTATGTAACCAGCAATGCAGCACACTTGCTACCACAGTGTATTGAGCCATTTAACATGCATTCTCTATAATAACAAATCTACTGTGGGGGGAGGATTATTCATGTGCGTCATAGCTTGCAACATCACAGTAGCCACCAGCTGTTCCAGAGAAGAAGAGAGCTGTGGTTGAGCTGGGCAGCTCCCAGTTGTGAATGTATTTATGAGATTAAAAAACGAGTTTATCTACTTGTGAGCCAATTCCCCACTATTTCATATTGTACTTTCTTGTATCCTTACATAAATATGCTCGGTGGTTACATCAAGTGCTGGGTACAAAACGACATACTTAAAAATTCCTCCAATAATGCCATCACTGATCTTATAAAACCCTGAACCGGGTGCAAATGCCAACATGCTATGGACATAAAAAAAAAAAAAACTGTCTCTGTTTCCAATAAGAATTGTTGTGACCTTGTAGCTGCTGTTTATTCATTTTGAAAATTGATCATTTATGCCCAGCCCCAACACCCTGTTTCATCTGAAAATATGATGAATTACAGAAGCAGCACGCCATCATGACTTTAACTGTGTGTAGCGGGATGTTCCTGAAAAAGCGCTTGCATGCTCCGGCACACCACCGTGGGTAAATGAAGGTTAACAGAGGCTGAATCCCCCGAATCCCATTTCAGAGACGTCTTCTGTTTCAGTTAAGACAGCTCAAACATTGCCGCTGATTACAGACCAGCCCGCAAATCAAGCATTTGTCTTTTTCTTTTGTAGCCTATTAGGTACTGTTGGCATGGTTATTCATGAGCTGCCTCAGATACAGCGTGTCAGGACACTGAGGCAATTGTAAGTCATGCTGAGTACGGTCCATGGGGGAGCCGTGGAACAGAGCTAAATGATGATGAGGACAGCGAGCCAATGAGCCCCGCTAATTTGAAAGGGAAAAAGATGAGCGGCAAAGCTACACCAAACAACTGAAAACATCAAATTTTTTTTGCACATACCCACAGTCCCACTTAGACACCCAGAATTACGGAGCGTACACACACACACACATATATATATACGCAGATAAACACACACGCACACACCGGTTGATTGTTTGCCATCCACTCCAGGTTATGAAAGCGCTAACGGCCACACAAGTGCATCAAAGCATCTGTCGCTACAGCGTTCTGGCTGTTAGGCATGTCATCAATCACAGCAAAAGTCAATTGTTGAGTGTTTACGTGCCTCGGGGGCCCACTGTCTTGTGCAAAAACACCCACACACACGCTCACACCATCCCTGACTACACGTTTGTGCCTATCTGCCAGCACACTCAATATAAATTGAGTGTAAGACACAGTATTGACATGCCCTGATTCCTGTACTTTACCATACACATTAAAAATGCACACACACACACACACACACACACCACTTAGATGAGGTGTGCACCACCTCCATCAGCCTACCAGGTTGCTGATCAGGGCTGCAATGTAGGAGTTGGAGACAGAACCAATCAGGCTGCTTACACACACAAAACACACATACACACACACACACACACACAGTTTCCATCTGCCTCCTGCCGGACTTCACAATTATGAGAATATGATGTGAATCATCTGAGACTTTTGACAGACAAAATGGCAAAACACGTCAACCCTATATCTTGTTTTTCATCTTTGTCTTTAAATAACTTCTTAACATTTGGATTTTTGGAAAAGCACGCATGTCCTGGATAAAAAAATAAATAAATAAATAAAATTACTGGCCTAGCACACCACTCTACACTGTGAGTCATATGTACTTTGTATTGGCAAAACTATAAAAAAAGAAAGTGCAGCAGCAACAGCAATGAGACAGAGAAGTGTTGGGGTGCTGGGTGTGTAACGGTGCCTGAAATACTAAAGGTATCAAATCCAAGCTGCAGGTCATGACAGAAACTGACCTTTTCAAATGCCAATCACTTGCAATCAGATGTCAGACCATGACCCAAATATTAAGCAACCATGACCCAAATGCTCACTCCAACCGTAGCAAAACTAAATCTTCTTGCCTAACGCCAAGACAGCCGTTCTTGTTGATGTTTGGTGGCTTTATAGTTAGGCTTTCCAGCTCATGTTAAAGAATTGAGCTTCATGTCAGGAGTTGCCTTCCAGCACCCGAATGTATAGAGCTTTTTCTTAAAATCAAATATTTATTCATGACCCAAATCTTCATCCCAAGCTTACCTTAACTCAGCGAGGCCGTTCGCTGTGTTCAGCTTCTGGGAAATAACTGCTTTTTGCTCTTGCCCAATTTGAACCAAATGAGTCCAAAAGGGAAGTTGAAAGAAGTCATAGAGGAGATTTCCACTTTTCGCAGGCATGCTACAAAACCATGTGCCTAGTTTTTCACTGCACGCTGCAAAACTGTGAGAATGCGCTGCATTATTGCAACATTCGTTTGCTGTGCCTCACATCCGCCCACAAAATCTCTACAGCCAATCTCAGGCTCCACTGCAGCGCAAGTCTCCCCAGCAGACAGACACAATTTCTATTTGTGTCCCGACATGAGCACCCTTTTTCATTCATTATTAACCTGCATGCGCTCATAAAATCTCGAACTGGCACTCAGGAACGCACACATTTCCAAGATCTATGGCAGCACACACATCTCACATTCATTGTCTCACTTTCTCAAGTCCTGCTCACCCACACGGGCAGAAACACACACAAATACCAAACAACAGCATGCAGGGCATGATTTCCAGGTCTTACTCACATATGGCTGCATGCATGCACACATGCACTGACTCACTGTCTCTCACACACGTACACACACACACACACACAGTTCAATATAACCTGGGGTGTTGCATGAAAATGGTCCCAAAGTGCAATTCATCACCTCCATCTCTTCTCTTTCCTTTCGCCTCAAGCCATGCTGACCTTTCAGTGTGATTCATACCACCACACACACATGCGTACGAGCGAACACACACACACACACAGACATACACTCATCACACCGTCCTCACATACACATCTTGTGCTAACATTTTCAGCGGCCCGTTTGGAGCGTCATGCTTTATGATTGTCTAAATCACAGTGAATATGTGCTACTTTAGCGACATGGCATCTCGAGGCGATGGAGATGGAGGCCAACGCAGCCTGCAGCACGGATGGCTTCTGGGAACTGAGTCAGAGTTGATGTGGATAATATAGTGGGCTTTAAGGAACAGAAGTAGGATGAAAAATACGGTTTGTTATTGGCAAAAGTGCTCAGTTCCCTCGCCTTCTAATGGTGCCCATCTATCATGGCCTTTATTTTATTATTTCTATGCAGATTAGTATTGTTAAGTTAATGTTACTGTTGCATTTGCTATTTTCGTTCTGCTGACTGGGACTTAATGCAGCCAGTGCTGTGAGCCCTTATTAGCAGCCAATGGTTTGTTCATGGAAATGCGTTATTCCTTTTATTTTACAGCACTTTGTAACTTTGCCTCGAAAAGTGCTGCACAAATAAAGCGGTGACTGTTATTAGCGCCACATACTTCCAGAGTAAATACTGCAGCATCGTCACGCTACCACGAGACTTAGCGCTTCATTTTCAGGTTATTGTTCTCTTGATTCTAGAAAAGAGCTCAAGGTTTTCGAGTCCAACAAGCAGCTTGTTTCCATCGAACAACAACATCAATTAAACAGGGAAGATGACGCAATCGGCTAGCAGGCTTTGTCTACATAAACTAGTTCAGGCAGCAACCCAGATACACAACGGGAAGAAAGGAACGGAGAGATGGAAGGGAGAGAAAAAGGGAATGGCAGGAGAATAGGGGAGGAAAGAAGAAGAGAGAGGGATGTAGAGAGAGAGACAGGGATGGGTGATGGAGGGCACAAAGGAGGGTGGGTGAGTGAAAAAGAAAAAGAAAGATGCAGGGAGAAGGAGGGCAAAGGATGGCAGGAAGGAGGGGGGCAAGGGGTGAAAGTTGGCGTGGTTATGAAAACGGGAGCAGGCGAGGATGGGGCGAAGAAGCGAAGCACGCAGGGAACAACGGGAAAGGCGAGGCTGCTAATGCGGATACCGTGTACCCTCGCTCGGACAGATTGGAAATCCAGCCTATATCCTGTTTCTCATCGCTGTCACAATCAAAATATTTAAGCAGGATGGATTATCCACTCTCCATCTGAAAGAAAAAAAAAAAAGTTGGAAAGGCGGAGGGAGGGAGGGAGCTACAGAAAGAGTCGAGGGCTTTTCTACTTTGTGTACCAATTTCTGCAGTCACATATCAGGCTGATACCAAACTAAAACAGGGCATCCATATTAGAGTATTTTCCGCACACAGATGGCTGTTGCATCTCTGTAATAAAGAAAAATGAGTTATATCTCAATGGTCTGATTCCATATTGTTCAGTACAAGTAATGAATCAGATCAGTCAAATCGTAAATTTGCACACTCAGGAGCAACAACAATAATATGCATTTCTGCTGTTATTTCTAATGGATATCGCTTAACAATATGCCATGTTTGCCTTTTTGAGTGTTTTGGGGCAGTAAATGAGCAATGTACAATATCAATAAAACTCTTTAATCTACAGAGGTGTGACAACAATTGATTGAAAGCGTCAGTATTGACATCTCCATATGGCTGCACTGATTGGACTACTGGGAATAGACTCCCTGCAGGAGAGGTTCACAATGGTCAACACAAATTTTAACAACTTGTATAGTTAAAACAAACTTATGGCAAACTGCTCATAATCAAGATTGTGAAGTTGTGAACATCCCCATTTCAAATTTTTGGAATTGGGCAAGAGGCTGAGGAGAGGAAGTGCAGCAGGACATCACATCCAAAATCCCGATCTTGTTTTCTCAGCCTGAGTCGGTCCAAGTGTGTCCTTTATTGCAAAATAAGACCACGGCTACTCATTAGACACGATAATAACAGGCATCCAGTTCAGATTTGGAGGACATATGTTACCGCTGAACACACACATACACACACAGTGGCTCCCCCGAACCACAAAAACACACCCATGTAGAGCCAAAACCACGGTGGATGATATTAGAGGAGAGAAAGAGGGCAGAGCGAGGGTGTGGGGCCTGGAAAATGACAGGATGAAGGGCTGGCATGTGTGTATATGTGTGTGTATATGTGTGTAATAAAGTCTTTCAACCTGGGACCTGCAGAGAGATTAGCCAATATGGTCTCAGTTTGGGACACAGACTCTTTAAAGTCCCCCTCCAGTCACAAATGTGTTCTTCTTCTGTTTTTGTCTCTAAAATATCTGACTCTGACTGTACTGACTTGTATCTGTGCAAACTTTGTCATTAGAGAGGCGTTTTCACAATCCTCTACTGAAGGTGGAGGTGTGTGTGCACGCCCCTAAAATCTGAGATTCAGACGTACCCCAGGTGAGCAAGATTTGGTACAACTCAAATCTGATAGTCAGTCCTGCAAACGATGGGGTGTCGCTTTGCAGTCACAGTGCTGGTGCTGGACTGCTGGTCATGTTTTGTTCTCAAAAACAAAAGACCAACAAGAAACGGCTGCTTCACATGAACACTATCACTGTAACTAAGAGATGGGCTGAAAAGAAAAACGTTTTTCTATGGTAAAATTATGAAATGTGGCTCAATTTTCTTGAGAACACCATCCTGTGGATGGTGTTCTGTAAACAGAGCTCTGCCACTCAAGTGTTTTATTTTCATAAAATCAACAAGACCAACTGGAAATGGCTGCTTGACATGAAGAATATTAGCGTAACCAAGAGATTCACTGGGAAAAAAAATCCATTGTTAAATTAACAAATATGGCACAATGCTCTTGACTGCTGCAGGACGGGACTTCCTCGTCCTGTGAACAGAGCTCTGGTTATGAAACGGGGTGCGAGTGCTGGGCGTGCACGGAGACTATTTGCATATTCATAGATCTGTGCATTCTTAATGTGGGCAAGGTTACATTTAAGCTGTTTTAAAGCATTGAGGGATGTTTCTTTTCATAGAAAAACTTCTAAATATGTAATATTTATGAGCAGATTATTTTCTAAGGGCTTAATAAATGACTATAGGGTGATTTTAAACTAGTCTGTGATTGTTGTCATGAATGCCTTGCAGAAACATCTACCTGAACGAGCTTTGTCTTAAAATATAACACTTATACTTTCATTTCATTGATTTTCAAAAAAGCATTGATTTTTCACTTGTTTTAAAGATTATGCAAAAGCGTTAGGGTTGATTGAAATATGGACCTTTTACATTCAACTGACACACTATGGAATAAGCACAACATTTGATGCAATCTTGCAATTTTGCATGGCGCACCTTTAATAAAAATCAGATTTCAAGACTCAGTGATTAAGTTGGATATTTTTGCAGTTTGGACCCACCCCATAGTTTAAGAAGCGCTGGGTTACTGCACAGGGCTGAGCAGAGTGCAGGAGGGTGGGGTGGATTGAATTAGTAGGCCACCATATGTCGTCTTTGTGATCATAGAGTAAGTTACTGGTGCGGTAAGGGAGCAGTCCGTGTATAATGAGCATGTACTGACAGTGATGATGAAAAGCCTGGATTTGAATGGGAGGGCTACGAGAGAGCTCGCTCAGCTGTTAGGCTAAGTTTGCTCATTCCCTGTTTCCTCTGTCTCTCTCACCTGCGCTTCTTCTGATTTCTCATATTCCTCTTTACTTCCTGGCAGCCCTCCAAGACTCTTTCATTTACTGTCTCCTTTCCAGCTCTGCTATCACCCTAATTCTCTCTGTCGCTCTCTCCCGGCACTACCAGTAATTCTCTCATCTCTCACTGTCTTTACTTTTAATCTTTCATCTGTTGCTTTTTCGGTTTCTTTGTCTGCATCGCTCCCTCCGCACGTCTGGCACCGTCTGCACATTGGATGCACTTCTCATCGTTTTTAGAACTAGCGAACCAAATCATCTTCTTCTCTCTTCACAGCCTCCTCCTTTCCTCTTCTTTTTTACGCTCCCCCACTTCAAATAAATCACAACCTCCTCTCCTTCTTCCTCGGCTCCTGTGTGGAGCAAACTGTGCTGAACTCAGGTCAGCAAAGAGGGGAAATATTTGAGAGGACAAGCAGAGAGACTGGTGGTGGCAGCAGCAGGCCAGTGTCTTGGCAATGTAAGGGAAGGAACATTTTGGGAGTAGTTTGGACATGCTGCTGTATTTTGCAAACACACACACACACACACACACACACACACACCACACACACACACAGAATGTGTGGTGGTTTGGAGACAGTGTGGGTGTGCGTATGCCTCCGACGATTCCCAAAATAGCCTCCAGATGAGGGGCTGGGAGGCAGGGCGAGGTTGGTACAAGGAGATATAAATGGATGTTAATTGTATGGCTCTCACAGATGACGCTTGAATACAGCAGAGTCATACAGACGCGTACACTCTTGTTCTGCGTCCGCATGTGGTGATTTGAGTTAATGTATCAGCACACATGCTTTCCCTCACTCTCTAAGACATATGCAGACACACACACACACGCATGTGCACAGATTAAAATGGATAGTAATTGTATGGTTCTCAAACGACACCCAAATCCCGCCAAAAAAGAGAACTCACATGTATTATTGCTATAATCCCTCCAAAAATAGAGTTCAAAGAGATGAGACTCAGCAGTCATTTTCTAGAGCTGCTCCACTGCCTGTGTTATAAGAAGCCGACTGTGTGGACTTACACACTGTTTGTTTGAGCTTATAAACCCAAATGAGTTTTATTTGGATGCACTACCAGCTTCTGAATTAGAGGAAATGTTCCCATATCCCGTCGCCCAGAATCCTGTCAGTTTCCACAAAGACAGTTTACCTCCCACGCATTGCCAAGTGTCAATTATTGACGGCACAGAATCGTCTAATTTTGTTTCTAATTTAAAAGGAGGGAGAGGAGCGAGGCAGGAAGAGAGGCAGCAGTAGATATAAATGGGAGATAATTACACGGCTGGATCTGCAAGGTTGATGTGAGGACTGGAGCACAGGAGACAAAAGTGCAGAGACAAACGGTGCACACAGACAAAGAGCGAGAGGCAGGAGATTTTTCTTTATTTTACTATTTCTCACCTTGTTCACACAATACACACGTTGCTCTGTATTCAGACAAACAGAGAGTGACTTTGTGAGATAAATTTGGCTGAAACTTGAGATGAACTGCACCGCAACCGCGCTTCTTCATATTTCAAAAAAATGCCGTAGAAACCTAATAACTGCAAAAGGTCGTCTTTTCAGGAAATGAGAAAAATGAGCTGGCTTTCCCATTGACGCTAATGCTGAAATGTGTTTTCCAGGGTTATCTTAGTCCTGACGTCACGAAAACATTTTACATGTGCACGGTGCAGTGGGAAACCTTGACGTGACTATTTTTTTTCCCCAATAACTCAGCTGATGTGACACATGAGAAGGCCTGGTGTGACCAAGAGGGGAATACAGCATGGCAGTTCTCAATGAAATCACAGCAGCACCGTTTACAGTCCTGTCTCCCCACCTGCTGCTCACAGACGGGATAACCACAAACAGCTCAGTGGGATTTTCTGCCCATTACCCACTAAGAAGCACAATCCCTCAATTTTTTAACACCTTGAAATATTCACAACAGGATTCTGAAAATAACTAAATTGAAAGGTTTTGTGACTGGATTAAAAGATTCACACCTAAAAATTTCTATTTATGACTTTTTCAGGCATATGTAATCCCTGAAATACAATATTAATGGTATATTAGGCTATATTAAGGAATGTCAAAAACGTCTTGACTGCCTCTTAAGTAAAGCAAAGACTGAGATTTCCCTGAAATCAATCATTTAGTCATGTGGAATAAGTTCAGTTTTGAAAGAACTTATTAAGAAAATATGAGGGGTTTTGTGTTTTGTAGTGCTGTCCCTGTGTGTCTCTTTTCTTTTTTTGTACCTTGTGGTTAGGTCACCACAGGAGGAAGCGCTCTACATGGGAAGGAAACACTCAGAGTAACACTATCTTGATTCATGCCCTACGCATTTTCCCCTCTTGCCAGTCACAGTGGAGGTCAACCACTGTGAGTTTACTGAGTGACTATTCTCAGCTCTGTTGTCAGGAACAGCCAGCATAATCTGTAAGTGCACCTTTGGCTACAAGCCTAGAGCCTCCACCCTCTCCTTATCAGGCCTGCCTCCCTGCAAGAGACAATCTCAGATCACTGTTGTGCAACATGGGCACTGCCTCCAACCCTCGCTTTTCTGCAGTTCACAAACCATTTGCACTCAGAAAAAGAGAAGGAGAGGACAAAGACGGAGACGTTCCCTTTCTTTTGATACTGTCCCATGTTTCTCCCCTGTAATTCAGTCCTCTCTATGAAAAAAATGACACATGACAGGTACAGCTGTACCTTTACACTGACTGTGTATAAGGGAGGAGAAAAGAAAAAGAACACAATAAAGTAAGCCAATAGAATAGAATGAAAGAAAGCATAAGGAAGTGCGGGAGGAGAGAAGAAAAGAGGAAGCAAGGGATGTACTCTGTGCACCACTCTCTAGAGAAGAGAAAACATCTTGCGCCTCTACACCACACACTACGGCGAGCCGGTGAGACAAACAAAGCCCCAGCCCAGTCCTAGCTCGCAACAGTGACGTCAGCGCGCAGCGGCGGTGAGGCGACGGCAGGCGATTGGGCGAGCGGAGCCAAACTGTATCGTACAGTAAAAGGACAAGACCCCAAAACAACAACCACCGCGGCCGCGAAAAGGCGCACGAAAGACGACTCAACACTTGCACTTTCCGGTTTTCCACCACAAATACTTCAGGTAAGGAGGCCTGTTAGCCCTCTGCGTTTGACACTGCCTCGTTAAATTCCCCAGGAAACAGCTTCCGAGCCTCTCGACGAAGTTTCTTTTGTCCTCCTCAGTCAACAACAACAAAACAAGCGCACCGAGGCCAGCACAAACAAGTCTTTTCGCCAGAGGAGGTGTTGGCTGCTATGACAAGTCAGATTGTGATATAATATGATACATAATGTCGGGGTGTGCATTGTCAAAACAAGTCGTTTATCTCGCCTGTTGTTGTACCGGAGATACCTTTGGACCGGCTAATAACAGATAGGACAAGCCCACTGGGTGTGATAGAGGCAGTGTCGAAGGCCGCTGGGTGTCATTTTTGATGCCCTATTTCATCAATAAGTATGTTGTTTAATAGTTTAAGAGCAGAAGATTATGCTGTCAGTCCATTGCAATATAACCTCGATGGTGAGAAGCGGATAAGAAACGCAGATTGATATTTCTGGCATCATGTAGGTACAGGGCTAAACTATCATCAATCAGATGTGTCCTAAATAACTTAATGTCTTTGATTTGTGTGTGTGCAATAGTATATTTTCCTCCTCATGTCCCTCATTCTCTCTCACACCTTTATACTCAAATTTAATATCTCCTTTTCTCTCCAGATGTTACGATGGCAAGCTTCACCATTTCAGACGGCGAATCAGATCCCTCAGAGGAGGTAGGGGAGTCAGAAACCGACAAATCACTCAATCATCAGGAGCAGAACCATCATCTTGGCCACGCCCTCACCACACCTGAGCTGAGAATGTCAGGTGAGTTTCCAAAAGATTGTGGGAAGGAAGATGCAGGGGAGGTTAAAGGCAAGAAAAGACTCAACAGCAGTTTGGATAGTGGCGCCAAATGAGTTGCTTATGCAGTGCTGGTTTTAGTCACATCAAAACATTGTTTATTGGTGTCTTCCCTCAAGTTGAAGGCCTGGGTTTGACCCCCAACTTAGGCAGCAGTTGCAGAAGTACGAGCTTGCACATACACAGCACGGTATTAACAAAGAACATTAAATCTGAAAGTGTAACGTCTTAAACTGTCTGCTGATCTGCGCTGCATACAGAACTTGTCTGTCCTTAGAATATGGGTTTACTAAAACTTAATTATCATCAGAGAAGACATTCATTCCGTTTCTGCTCAAATCATCAACAGCGAGAGCACTTCTGTGCTTAGTGATATTGCTGTATTATTGGGTGGATGCTCAAGTATTCTGCTTTGAAGTTGGTGCGTGTTGTCACGATGTGCTGAAATCAACCAGGGTAGTGATGCATGGATAAACCTTATCCCACTGACTGCTGGTTTTCATTACTATGTCAGCATGAACCTTTCATGCATTTTTTTTCTGCTCCAGTTTCAAACACACATCAAACCGGAACCCGGCACCCTCCCCCCAACCATTCTGTCTTTTTCTCCAGCTTTAACATCTCCACAGATCACACTTAACTCTACAGAAAATTTGAGTTTTGGTGTGCTTGTACAGTATCTGACTGATTTGTTTTGGTCCATTAAGATGAAACTGGATATAGTGAATCACTTTTGTTATTTACCATAAACTAATGAAGGGAGTAAAGAGGGCAAAAAATTTTTCCATTCCCCACCTAGACATCAGGTTTTTGGACACAACATAGTGCAATGTTCTTTATCAGTGTTGCTGTTTTTTGGCTTGTCCAGATCACACCATCAAAGTGAAATAAGCTCTGACATGTCACCGACCTGTCTCACCCGTTTGTCTCCAAATGCAGCAAGTGGCCGGGTCAGGCTGAACTCTGAATCCCACGTCTCCACTGTCTCCAAAGACGAGGAGCTCCTGGCCAGGGGGGAAGGAGAGGATGGTGACGGAGCTCCTTTCCGGGGTCGCTCCCAGTCGGCGCCCCCTGCCCTCTGGGCGGCCAAGAAATATGGCCGTCAGCTCCGAAGAATGAGTGACGAGTTTGACAGCTTGCTGGACAAAGGGGTGAGAATAAATGATAAGATGATAGAAGGGGATGACGGAAAGGGGATTGAAAGTCTTTTAAAAATAATGGCATCAAAGTATGTGTAGCTACATTATGTATGACTGAAACCTGAACTCATGAGATCTGAACATCTTTAACTCATGATTTCAGACAGGAAGCTCTGAAACCACAAAGAGCCCAAGTCCTTATGTCTCCACATGCACTGCAGATGACTGTAAACACAGCAGTGAAACTTTCGCTGATCTTGTCGCTGCACCGCCGCATGCTGATCAAAGAGCTTATTTGCCCACAATACTGGTCTATTTATTTATTAAAGGAAATATTAAAGGAAACTTGTGATGTTTCCTCCTACCCTTTTGGAATGCTTGATAGTTTCACAACAACAACAAATTAATTAACTAATTAATGTGTTGGTCATTCTGTGCTCTGCCGCTGTTCTGTGCAGGAGATGAAGAGGGTTAGGAGTGCTGGGACGGCCAAACAGATGCAGCACTCCAAAAGCTGGTGGAACTACCTCTTCAGTCACCAGGAGACAGAAGGAGAGACCAGCCACCATGAAAACCACAGTAACCGCACTGAGTAGGAAGTGGGCTAGGTGGGCAAAGAGGGTGTGAGCCTAGAAGAATGGAGAAAACGACAAGAACAAGCAGGGAGCTATGGGAAGAAACAATCCTGTCGAAGAACAATGTGAACCATGCTGGGTATGGAACGACTGAAGGGGTGAAGAGAGGGAACGAGAGAGATAGATCCAACCAGAGAGTCTTGGCTGAGAGGGACACAAATATCACCAGGGTCCACACTCGCTCCATTCCATCATCGGTGGGCTACATTTGATTATCTTATTTTGTATTTTGATCGGTTGTGATGTTAGCTGTCTTGACTGTTGTTTGGGAATTGTCCGTAAAATGGAAAAAGGCAAGAACTTTGTTTTGGTGTCGAGAGCATGAGGACAGTCTGTCAGCAATGCGCCCAATGAGCAAATGGGCAGCCGTGTAAATCAATGAGCGAGAGAGAAAAGTGTGAAAATTAGCTTCAGAAGAACCACTGTAACAGCACCAAATATAGCAAGACGGTGACACAGAAATAGAGGCAGAGAGGGGATTGACACAAAGCAAGGGAACAGAGAACAAAGATAAAGCTGAGTAAGGAGAAGTGGAAAAGGAGCGGGAGAGAAGATATTTAAAAAAAAAAAAACAAAAAACAAAAAACAGAAGTACAAAACATATGAGGGGACTCAAGAGACAACCACTCAGTTAAAAGATGCTTACCACTTTAGTTGTCTCTCCTGTCGACACTATGCAACACAGAGGGAGAGACGAACGCACTGAAATCTTAATACCTGACTATTTGAAGCCACTTTGAATGCTCCAAGAATATCCTTCCATCCTCATTTTCTAAAAGAAATTACTGAGTAATTCAGAGAGTTGATTTGTATTAAATCCACTGGAAAATTGCTCTGAGGCCTCATATAGATTGGAGCCTCTTGGATGATCATCTTCCCTGTTACAATGAAGTCATTTAATTTGGAACAAGAGAGAATTGGACTGTAAATGGATTATTAGGCATAAGTATAGTCACCTATGTTTGAAATTTTGCTAGTTCACAGTGTTTTGTTCACTGACTGTGACTAGTCCAAACACCTTGATCTGAGGAGAGCTTGGTTTGCATTCATCTGTAAAGTTAATGAAATGCTTGCGTGGTTCCAAACGTTACTGCTTACTACTCTCTGTATTTTTATGGCACAATCAGCAAATATTATTCTGAGGAAAACAAAGAGGGTTTTTTTAAAGCATTCAACTTCGGCCTCTATCTTAGTTTTTTTTTTTAGCTACCTACAAACCAGCATCACGTAAACATGACTGCACTCTGGTGATTAAAAAAAAAAAAAAACTCATCAATCGCTTTATATTTCAAATTTATCACAAATGAACAATCTTGTACAAGGACAATCTCTGAAATAATGTCTTTCATTAAGTACTGAACTTCAGGGTTAGATTTTATCTGTGGAAGGTGGAGAATTACATTAGACAAAAGCACAAACCAATGTGGATCTATCATTGTAAAGCCTCGGGTGCGCAACAAAAATAAGAAAGACTGTGGGCTTTTTATATGTAAATATTTTGTTCATATTTTTAATGAATAGTAGGGTTTCTTGGGAAGCGGGGTCAAAGTGAAATGGATTAAACAGAATCCTATATTTTACAAGTTCAGACAACCTAGCAATAGGCAGTGTACAATCCACGGCTCCTGGGATAAATGTTCTGTGCTTATTTAAAAGAAGCGGGTGGGGTGAATCAACTGCTGAAAAGGAGCCAACACATCAGCCTTTGGGCCCATTTACTCAGTACCCAATGCATATAGAAGATAGATGTGCAGTGTCTAGACAGGACATCAATCAAGCACATTTAAACACAGGTGTAAAAACAATCTGGAAGGACTGGAAGCTGATGTTTCCAATTTACTTTCCACAGCCGAAATCAGTTTTCAGACCTATTGAGGGTATTTATAAATGTGTGTAAATGTGGCTCTTTTATCTGCATTGGGATGTGATCGCATGGTGTGAATGGGATCTTCATGTATCAAGCCTTAGGACTAGGAGTGCTGATCGGTTTCGGTTTGCTTCGTCAAAGCTCTAATGAAATTCGTCAGAAAAGTTTCTGATTTGCGTTGTGGGTGCCGGCTGCGGCCATGATCAGAAATGTCAGATCAGCACTTTTTGTCGGCTAGGTAAATACATTTAGGCTATTGTGACTATTGTTTATTAATATGTGATTATTGAAGATGACGATGATAGGCGTGTTCTACTTGTGTCTTATTCTCTTCCTCTCAACTTGTATGGTTGAGTTGTAAAGTGCTCTGGTGCGCAGGCAAATGGGCTGCGTTCATATTGTCTTTAAACTTTTTTCCAGCTTTTCTCATAGCTTTTCCTCAAGCCAATTTATTCACATTTACCAAGCAAAGGACAAGTTATGAGGAAAGAATTTTAGACATTCTGAATGGCAATCAGTCAAATCTACCTTTTTGTGATAGCATATGCATCATTATCTGACTTTGTGTAAGACACAAATGAATTGATTGAAATATATGGTAACCCTTTAAATTCCATCCAACATTGTAATGCCTCCAGCACATTTAATACAGTTAACTCTTTCTCTCACAACTCAGTTTTATATGAAAGAATTGATCCCAACGTTTTCTAATGACATCAGATAACTCATGAAAGTTAACAGGGAAACATAATGGGTACAAGGCAACCCAGTTTTTAAGAATGATGTAATTGTATTTCATGTCTACAATATGTCACTCCTTGTAGACAGACTTTGGCACAAATAGTAAAATCGGTTAACAGAGAATACGTGTTTGACATTGAGCTAAGAGAGAGATAAACAGGCGCTTTTGTCTCGATAATACAGTTTAGTTGGAATTTAAAGGGTTAACTGGTGAACTGCCTTGATGAACATATGAACATGCTGTAACTTGTGATGTGAAACTGCACAGCCAGCCTTGTCTATGTACCTGTTTTCCCAATCACCGCCTTAAACCTGACGGCTCACTGTCACAGATTATACTCAAGAAATAGCACAACATGGAAGTGGGTTTGCTGTCACAACTGTGAGGAAAATCTTAAAAGGGCTTACACCGATTCATCAGTTGGGCCAACTATAATTTTAAGCAGATATAACGATTTGAACAACCTAATATGGCTCTATTCAAAGTCCTGTCTCCATTAATGGTGTTTTTCAACGTTAAACATTTGTGACAGTTAACACAACCTGCCTGGGCACCTGTAGTTTTGCAACCATCCTCGGTATTACTTGAATCTAAAGATGTGTGTGGAGAAACTCAAACTTTGAATATTTCCTCTTTTTTTTGGAGTCCTTTTCATTTTTTTTATGACTTTTGTAAATGTATTTTCTCTACTGCTGTGACACTGCTGGTATATGCTGTACTAAACAATAAAGAATTTTATGAGTGGTTTTAATACGAGTGTATTGTGTTGTTATTTTATTACACCAGTACAGAGGATGCTTTGAAATCTTGTCAGAGTTTATGGTTAGTTCATGTAATTCATAAGCAACTGCAATGAACAAACTACAACATTAAGTCAAAACTATACTTTAACAATATGAGGTAAGTGAGGAAATAGTTTGAAAATGGAAGCATTATTAAAATTATTGGAAGAAATACAACAGGCCATGAGGCAACAAACCCATATGTGTTGCTTCAAATTGCTCCCAGCATTACCACAAAAAACAAGGCATCATGTCGCTTAAACACACACTGCATTTACCTCAACACTTGAAACATTAACTCAGTGCTTTCATTATGTGAAACCTGCCGGGACCCTGGAGAAGCTTAATGGTGTCAGCTGGTTTCCCATCGCTGCATTACTGCCAAAATAGAGAGATGGTGTCGCTAAAAAGACACGACAGAGGACAGCGTGCTTGGCAAGCTGCTAGGAGCAGCGGCGTGTGAGGATCAGGCCACCTCTGAGGGATCCCAGCAGTAGTGCTGTCGACAGTCCAGAGCTGACAGTGTGTCCATGACGCTGTCACTCAGCCTGAAGTCAAACAGCCGGCCGTTCTCCTCCACTCTGTCTGGCTGGGATGACTTAGGCAGCACCGGGACGCCCTGCTGCACCGCCCACCGCAACAGCACCTGAAGGGGAAAAAAATCAGGTCAGCTGGTCATTTTTTCCATGTGTTAGTCTGTGTGTGTGCATGTGTGTGTGTTACTACAAACAAGAGGTGAGCCTATAACTATCAGTGAGGTTGGCCATTAGTGCCTCAAAGCAATTTGTCACCTCATCATCAAGACTCTTACTGTGGCATGGTCTGAGTGCTGTTAATACTAGTGTAGGAGTGTGTGTGTGTGTGTGTGAGTGTGTGTACATGTGTTTACCTGTGCAGGTGTGCGTCCACAGTAATTTGCCTCCCTCATGACCACGGGATCTGTGAGCAGTATTCCTTTCCCCAACGAGGAGTAGGCTTGGAAACACACACCGTGCTCCTTACACACATTCCTCAACTCTGCCTGGCACAGCCGTGGGTGGAACTCAGACTAGACAAAGACACACACACACACACCCACACACACTGTGCACACTGTAGGTATGAAGACAAAAACAGTTCTCCTTTCTCCTCTGCACTAGCTCTTTGAAAGTCTGACAAGCATAGCTTGTTGTTTTGTTCATTGTCTTTATCTATCCATCAATCGGCCAGTTTTGGCTTACTTCACTAAATGTACATTGATTACATAACAACAGAAATATCTTCAAATGTATTCATTTCTATACACCATGTTTTGTTTTTGTGACAAAATATTGGACTTTTGATTCAGAATATATGTAATGTGAAGCATTATATAACATATTCTCTTATTTTTCTCAGAAGTTTTTGCTGATGAACTCTTCAAATATTAGTGATGAAAATGAAAAATGGGCATCAAAATGGTTGAACAGCTGATTTTCAGTCTTGAAGCAAATGTATTTCCTGAATCAACTGAGTTCAAGTGATAAATATTTATTAGAGCACAGCTAAAGGTCCTTGAGGTAGTGCAGGAAATGTGGATGAACAAAATCCCCAACCACAGGCAACAGAGTGACACAGAGTAAAAATTCTGTGTACATGTTTTCTAGCAGTAAGATGTTCCTGTGTGCCTCTGGCCAAAACTGCTGTGTGTCACTGCTTTCAGACCCCAATTCCAGCCTATTCAGACATGTTTATCTAAAACTGAATCGTCATTTCCACCGCTTCCCCTGTGCATATATACTAAACAAGTGGCCACTCTATCTATCTACTTTCCCTTCCTCTTTTCATCATTTGATGAGTTTTACCTGCAGCACTGCAGGACGGACCTTGCAGCTCTGGATCAGCTCTCTCATATGCGCTGGTGTGTAGTTTGACACTCCTATGGCCTTGAGTTTCCCCTGTGCATGCAGCTCCTCCAAAGCAGTCCAACTCTGAGCTCTGTTGACTGCAATTAAACATTACTCATCAAACGTCTCTTCATCAGGTCTTGGTACAACTATATTATGGAGGAGGAATGTCAGCTGGGATGCAGTATAAGGATTCTGAGCAAGATATAAAGAGCAGTGATATTCGGCTGTAAGCATTTACCATGCAGGGTGAAAGCCTTGTGATAATTTGTTATCATTTCAATAGATGTGTGTATAGTAAATAGTGAATGAAGTTTACTTATTCATTCAACTCGTAGAGCACCTATCTGTAAATGACTATGGATACACCAGCTCAAAACCACAACAGTTAAAATTTTATAAGAAATTAATTAATTGATAACACAAGGAATATCTAAGTATTTTTGCACATTTATACCATCTACTATCCTGTACCACCATATAAGATTCACCAAATTCCTTAAAGTATTTCAATGACATTTTTTGGTGGGCCAGATAAACACACATTGTAAAACATTTGTCAAACCCTAAGGAAACTGACAACACTAACAGATTCAGATCCTATTCTTTCACTTGTGAATTACAGTTCATGATAGTGGCTGTGTTGCTGGCACTACTGTGGGATCCTTTCCAGTACGAATTCAGTTCAGTTGACTTATGGATGCAAAGCAGCACAGATGAAAATACTCCACTGGCTTGATTTTTTAAACTCCTGACCTGGGTTGTGTTTGTCAGTCACTGCCAGTCCCTGTGTGCCGGGCCAGTGGATCAGGTAGAGGTCGATGTAACCCAGGTCCAGCTGAGACAGGCTGTGCAAGGCTCCCTCAGTGGCCCTCACACCCTGATCCTTGGGACCCAGTTTACTGAAGAGACGGAGAGAGGCAGAGACTTTCATGCTACAAGCAACAACACAGTCCAGGAGAAAGAGGACATTTAAATTTTGACCACTCTACACCAAAACAATGGATAATAATTATGTGATTAAAATGACCTTTTAAACGTGCATTTGGGCATAAAACAAAAGCTTGTGTGACAAACCAAACCAAAGCAACAGAAATAGAGGATCTGTGATCTTGAGTAAGTCATATTTGACAAAACCAACCTGGTTATGAAAACATCCTCCCTGCTCAGTCTGTATTTGGGCAGCAGTTTCTTCAAGGCTTGGCCCAAGTCGGCTTCATTGCGGTAGACAGCAGCCGTGTCAAAGGCCCGGTAACCAGCAGCCAGCGCCGCGTCCACAGCACAGCAGACATCCTCAGCTCCTGTCAGCCGATAGGTCCCCAGACCCAGGAGGGGCATCTGAGCCCCCGTGTTCAGGAGGACAGACGGGGTGGAGGAAGTGGAAGAGGCCATCTGCACGGGTCCAAATGGCACCTCTTTGTAATCGTTCCTTATTTGTGTATTATACCCTCTACCTGTGGTTGAGCGAGAGAGGAAGAGAGAGAAATTTGGAAACTATTTTTATCTACGATATAGAAGCAGTACAGCCACTGGCAGTGATTTCAAATATCTGAAATATCACATACAGGTCTATAATCTACTTTGACTTTATGTTTTTGGCACATGAACTCTGAGACATCATTCGGTCCCAGTTATCAGTACTGATAGATGCTCACTTATTGTGTTATCCTCCTAATAGTCTGAAATCATGCTGCTAAAATCTACAAACATGTTTTTTTGAAGAAATACTGCCTGTTGTCAGTAATTCAGCAATGCCTTTTATCTTTGTGCAGAGCCCACAAATAATGGTGAATATGGATTTGAAGGTCAGCTGACTCCAAACACTGACATAAAGTCGTGTTGAGTCATGTTTGCATGCTGGCAAATGTTAGCACATAGAAATATTCAAATAGACCTAATGCTGATTTCAGTGTAGTTTAGTATATCTCTTATCTTTGGTTACACTGCTCTCTTGTTTTAGTCAGGGATATAGAGGCGAACTACAGTCACTTGTTAACTTAATTTAGCTTTCCAGGGAAATCGAGGGAAGACAATAACTCACTGTCCTACTAGTAACATTTGAGCACACTAGCTATTTGTCTGTCTTTCTCCTGAGAAAGTAACCTATCACATCCATCTACACCAGGGGTGTCAAACTCGTGCCATGGAGGGCCGAGAGGCTGCAGGTTTTCATTCCAACCAAAAACTCCACCAGGTGATTTCACTGATCACCCCACCTCCAAGCAGAGAGAAGGGACTAATCAGTGAAATGATCTACACCTTCCTGACTGGAGCTGTTAGCTTACGAAAAGTTGCTAGTTCTTTTCAGAGTTACACAACTTAGTCGTGCGAACAAACTCAGTGCGCCGCTCATTAACACGACAGAAACTCGCGTCTAAACGAAGCGCGACAGCCAAAATGTCACGAATGACACAAAGACTCCAAAAAAATGTCAGGAAATATTTGGCCATTGCTTACTTTATTCTGTGGCGATAGACTGCAATGTTTACCGCTCGCGTAACCTCACACACGTGCGTCAGGCGGTCAGATGACTGCAGTCATGTGACCGTTGGGGCGCGCTGTCCCGTCCGCCGTCACCATAGTGACACATACCCCGGCACCGCTGATTGGAAGAGGGATTAACCAATAAGAGCAAGCGAGATGCCTCAAGGGCGGGATTTGTCTCCAACCAGCCAATCACGAAGTGGAACCCGGGAAAGCGTTTGATTGACAGCCGGTGTTTTAACTGTTTATTTCTTGGAGAGGCTAGCTTGTTGAACGTTTTGGTAAATTCGTGTTCCCCGTTTTCTGCCAACTTTACGGTAAGATGTGTGTGTGTGTGTGTGTGTGTGTGTGTGTGTGTGTGTGTGTGTGTGTGTGTGTGTGTGTGTGTGTGTGTGTGTGTGTGTGTGTGCTAATTTAGCTGCTATGTTAGTTAGAGGAGGCTCATTAATACAATAACATTGTGGCAGTTTTTTAATGACAATATTACCAGAAAGGGGAAGCGAGGATAAGAGGATAGGCTGTAACTGAAGGCTTTTTATTTTTAGCTTTTTAGTCTAACTGTAAGTCTGACATTATTGAAAACAAACATAACAATATTTTCAGTACAGTCATTAATTCATCTGCTTGTATGCCTCTCACACAGTGTTTCTAAAACTGTATTTCAGTTTAAAATATAATGAACACTCTCAGTCAGGTATTGAACAGTTTGTTTTTTACAGTTCAGATTTGTTCCATACTGAACGATTTGGTTTTTCACCCCTAATGTGTACAATAAATCAAATTATTTTCCATTCAGATCATTTACAGTCTAAACCACTTGAGCTGTGCTATGTCTCTGCAAGCCTTCTCCTTCCCTCTCCCTGAGACCAGACTCTTCAAAGCGGGGAGTTTAGTCTACAAGTTCAAGATCAGAGGAGGCAGCAGCTACAGGCAAGACAGAAACTAGTGGGGTCTTCCTTCCCTGCGTTTTCCCTCTTTCCTTCTTTCCTTCTTTCCTTCTTCAGCCTCACCTGTATCTAAGTGAATCATTTCTTTATGTCATTCTTTGCATTCTCTCTACTGTAATTCCTTCTGCTTTTCATTTCTTGAAAATTCCTCCTTGAAAACACAGCAAAACCTCCTAAAGGCTTCAAATCAGTAATTCATAGGTATGGCTAGGGGAAAAAATAAAAAGAATTGATCGTGGTTCAAGATTGTGTTCTACAAAGAGCTACAGAACTTTCTACAATCTCAAAGTCAGTGGGCGAGGCGGCCTGGTTCTAGGCAAGAGAGAGGCATTGCTCTTTCTTTTCACTTCTTTGGTCCTTCCTCCTTTTGTCACATCTTCCCTCCTTGTTTTGTCTCACTTTTGACACATCATGACATGTAACAGGAAAGACAATAGCAAGTCACACGTTCTGATGTGGGTTGCCTAAGTTTGTGTTGACACAATAACCTTTCACACAAAAAAACCTGAAGGATCAAGGCCCCCTCGAGATGTGTCAGTCTTTATTTTAGATGATAACCTTTTGGAATAATGTTTTTAAACTCATACTGGAGTGCCTTGGAGCTGTTTTCACCTCCTGACAAAAACAAGACCCCCCCCCCCCCCCCTTTTTTTTTTATCTCAGATAAACACATTTCTACTGGAGGTGAAGCGGCATTCCTGATTGCTATCTGTTCTCACATCTTGACATGTGAATTGTGCAGTAAAACTTTACTTTGTCACTGCACCGTGTTGCTGAAGACTTTCAATAGTAGACACAAAGCTTAATGAGCTCTACTTTACAATATTTGAAAAAGAGTTGAGAAAAACGGTCTGCTTTTTGGTAACATGGCGGGACCGACACAGGATTGATACATGGAACTAGATTACAATTTATACCAGCGGTTCTCAACTTGGGGTCCAGGGACCCCCAGGTGTCCTTGAGTGGTTTCCAGGGGGTCCTCAGAAAAATGGGGAATATTTTCATTTCACTATTACTTCACTGAGTAGATGTTAGCCCTATGAGAGAATGTATAAGAATGACTATTCAGTTCATATGTTTCATACTCTTAATACTGTTAATCTGCCAAACAACTGTACAGACAGTTCTGGAATAATTAATCTTATGAGATGGGGATCCCTGATGTGGATCCACAGCCTGATGTGTATCAATTTGGGGGTCCTTGACACCAAAAGGGTTCAGAACCACTGGTCTTCATCACTGGATGTGAATGTCTCTCCTAGATGTGAACGTGTTGTGAACGTCTTATGATGTATTGGTAAATCATATTTTTCACCAGTGGAGTTGAGGAGATGGGAGAGAACTGCATCAACCAGGAGCTGGAGGTAAAGATGGGAACTCCTCACATTCAGTCAATCAGTCAGTCATTCATTAACACATTTACTTTTGACCTGTTCACTTCAACATCGTATTCATATTCCATCATTCACGCAGTGTCTTGCCATTCATGCATACTGTACATGCTGTTGTTTCTTCATTCGTTTGTCTTACATCCTCTAATTCTCTCTGTCTCTCTGTCTTTTTTTCAGGATATCATCAGAACAGTTATTGCCAATCTGGACAGTCTCCAGCCCTTTTCTAGTGCCCATTTCAATGTCTTCCCCTGTATCTTTCCACAACACTGGCACTAATTTCATATAATCCTCAATCCATCCATCTATCCTATCTACCATCCAATCATTTGTCTGTCTTTCTGTCTATTCTCATTTCAGTCAAACCTACCAGTGCCAGTTACTTAAACGTTTCCTCTATATCTTTCCACTGCATTGCCATGTTTGCGGTCGTGATGCATGGGCAGCATTTTGAGGACATGCAGATTCACCATTTTGCCAACAATTATGACAAACCGTGTTGTGACATCAAACATGTGTCTCATAGTAAATAAGTACATCAGTCATCCATATTAACATATCCCACAGTAATCTTGGACCGTACGAAAGGCAATGTGTCACACGCTGTCCATGTGTCATCAATTCATCACACATTCTTTAGAGCCATTTTAATGCATTTCTGCATTTTAGATGATGTGCAGTGGAAAGAATGGGAATATAAGAGATAGCGTGAGGACATGGGTCCAAGTCAAATCCATAATAATGAGCTTAAATTTACAGTGTTATTTGAACTCACCACAGTATATTCTAACACTTTAGTGGGAGTTTAATCAACAATACATGTCTGCAATGTTTTTAAAACCCACCATAGCATTAAAAATTCAATCTAGCATAGCAATATGTTCATGAACGAGCATTTTTTACCAGAAAGTTGACGTATTTTGTTAACCAAAGTGACCAGATAAGAAGCAGTGGAAGGAAGGGTCCAACCTGATATTTAAACATGATACGGAGAAGTTGGCAGCCTACCCGCACACAGTCACCCTCTACTTGGAGAGTAACACTCAGACTGGTGAGCAGAAACACATCAGCCAAACACACACAGCTTGGACACTATCTATGATGGTACACACACTCACACAGAGGCTGTTGGCAGTCATGCTGTACCTGGAAGGCATTCATTACTGCACTGATTTTGCTTTTCATCATCTTTCAGGAAAGAAAACAGATGAGAACTTGACACCAGTGAGTTGCTGTCTTATTTGTATTCATGTAAAACTTTGCACAGTGAGAATACAGACCGTCTTGACATTAATATAGTATGCCTGGTATTAGAGAAAGAAAAACTAGTGATTGTTTATGCGATGGCCAGTAACAAATGTCTCTCTGTGTTTTTTCTAGAACAAAAACAGATCTCCATGCTTTCCCTCTAATTACGAGCCGCTGCCAAAGCGCAGTAGGAGTGATTCACCACTAGAGGAAGCCATAATAAAAGAATTAATTATGGATGCTGAGATTGAAGCCCACAGAACCGAGTGAGTCTCGCACTACAGCTGAATAAATCTGTAGCCTGTAAGAATATTTACTGTGTCTTTGTCCCATTTCAAATAATTATGGAGAGGGTGCTCATGTAGAGGTGAGGAAAAATTATTATTGTAATGCAGCTTTTGACCCTGTCTGCTAACCAGATTTCCTCTCGTGGGACAGTAAACACTTGACTTACAAAAATCAGATGAATAAACTGAATGAACTTAAAGTTAAATATTAATAAGTCAGCTTGTGATTACTGCAGGATGGACGAACAGCACTTTATATTTAGCTTCCGTTTCTAGTGCAGCCCCGCTAGGTTTTAAGCAGCATTTCTCAGCAAGCAGTAATTATCACCGTGGACTTTTCTGTGAGTTTGCTAGTGTGCTATAAAAATGTGTGACAACTGCTGTGTGCAAAGTTGACAGCAAAAAAGACCAAAACACCACAGTACGTTTGCTTCTAATAATCAATTAAAAGGTGCACTATGCAAAAAGTGTCAGTTGAAGTGTGGACCATTGAGATTCAACATAAAACATGGAATAAATTTGATGGTTCTTTCTTTACGGTTTATCATCATCAGGCTGAATCACAGATAGATTATATGCTTGTTCTACAGTGTTCCTACACTTTCCAAAAGTATGAAAAAGTATCAAATATGATTTTGGTAATTTCCAGGTCTGAATAAGTGTGAAAAAAGAAGAGTCACATGGGAAAAACATTTGAATTTCCAAACTTTATTGTGCTTACAGTTTTTCTAAAATGTGATTCAGAAATTGCGGCACCATCCCGTCCAAGGCCCCAAGATGAGAGAATGCAATGGCTTTGCCATCCAAATGATAAAAAATGGTTGACAAATGACTCTAAACCAGAGAAAAGAGCATGATGCAAACTGTGTATGAAATCATTCGACATCTCTAATATGGCACGGCAGGCACCATTAGTCAAATGGAAGGGAAAAAATATGGTGATCATGTGAAAGCACCGTCAGCACCGGGTGTCCCATTATATTTTGGCCAATTCAACACGAGACCAATGAGTGATGAAGACACCAGCACATGTTGGAGTATTTACATGCATGATAAACACGCAGCTGCTGAGTAGCCTGAGATTTTAAAAATAGCCTGTAAAAATAAATAAATAAATAAATAAATAACACAAATGTCTGTAAATAGAGGCTTGGAAACATCAGGAATTCTGAATTGGAAAATATGTAGAAACTCTGATTCCATGTTTTTGTCAGTTGAATCTAAACAGTCCTCACTTGAGTTGACCCTCAGTTTTGCAGAGTGTATTTTATACATTTGTGTCCTGTAGTTTTTCTCTGACATTATTTAATGTTTGGGGGCGGCAGTATTTTACTTTGAGATGACTGAATAATTGTAAGCCTTTGAACTCCTCTGTACTTATAACTTTTAGATGCAATGGGAAAGGTCTTGAATGACCTCATCATGGATGGGGTTACACATTTACTCAAAGTAAAACAGTGACCTATGAAAAGAAAAACAGTATTTCAAAACTTAAGTTTAGAGTTATTGTCAAAATTGCTCATCTCAGTGTTGTTGAATGTTGCCATCGTTGCCTCTCCAGTATGCACCGTGTGCATTGTGCTGTACAGTGATGTGGATTAATGTCCCACTGAGGATGATGGGAACAATGGAAAAGGAAGATGTTTTGTTAAAACTAGCATCATTTTCCACACATGCCTAGTCACCACACATGTGGGCACGCTCCTGAAGTGTATAAATGAAAATAATTGCGGTTGTTCATAAAACACAGACATCCGTTCACACAACCCCCCCACCCCCCCCCCCTCGCTCTCTCTCCATCTATCTCTTGCTCTCTCGCATACACTCACTCACACACGCACTGGAGTGATTCTTCCAGTTATGAAACAGACAAGGGGTGAACGGGCGCCACCTCAATCACTGTGACAGTCAGATCAGTGGGGCGAAAATTATGATTTAAATGCACACACACTCATAAACCCAAAAAAAACAAGCTCTTGTCCTCTCCTGATCTCTGAGTCAGCATTTAGCTTATATAAACACAATCGGCTCACTTTTTTGAACCTGAGGGACACACACACACACATGCTGTATAAACATCCTGGAGCATCATTACGAGTTTAGAGGGAAATGAATTTATACACAGCGGCACCACACACAAGTACAACTTGTTCAAAACCAAGTATAGCACGCATAGAGGTATGTTCCTCGAAAACGTGAGGCGTGCACACACACGCACACACATTATGAGCAGTAACTGATGTCCTTTCTATTCTCAGCGATGTTCCCCACTTACTGCTGCACCGGTGGCTCTGTGTGAGTGTGTGTGTGTGTGTGTGTGTGTCTGCCTGTCTGTCTACGTGATGCCCTGGAGTGACAGACTGTGTGTTTTTGTGTTAAACCTGCTGGAAAGAAGGGAACAAAAAATAACCAGTGTCAAAAAATAGATTATGCACTTTCCTTCTTCTTCTTCTTCTCTCTCTCTCTCTCTCTCTCTCTTGTCTCTGTATCATCCATACCTTAGCTTACAATACATCCCTGGCTTCATACCTCAAATAAGCGCCACTTTATTCACAAACAAATGCAGAGAAAAATACTGTTGTGTTGTAGAGAAACATGCAGTTACAGGAGGCATCCATCCTTTAATACTGAGTTTACAGTAACACACAATAAACATGTAACCGCAATAGATACCTACTGCAGAGGCCAAGATCAAACACCTTCCTAAATGTCAATTTAGAAGGGAGTAAAGGAACTATAAGAGGCTGCAAACTACATTGGGTGTCTTTATTGTTACACTACTGTATATTGCGGCAGTGCGAAACACAGAAGCAATGATCCCTTATCACCAAAATAGTCATTTAATGCAAGAAAAACAAAAGAATCTTGCTGTTTATCTCGTTAAATTTAGTAGCAATGTCTTGCCCAAATCTGACTTGTGCTGGAAGAGTTTCCAAAATTTTTTTATGTCACAGTAATTCAATATATGTTTTAAGAAAAGGAATATCTCCTTTGATGTATCACTAAATGTTTCCTCGCTTTCAGCAGGATGTATGTGGACAGTTCACATCTAGAGGATGCAGGACGTGATGGCCAGGTAATGCACTCCCCATTCATTCACTCATGAAGGCATTTCTCAGGAACTGATTAACTGGTTTGTCACATCGAATGAAGCAGTCTGACATTGCTTCACACTGTTGTTAAGTCATTCATTAATTTATCCAACCATTCATCCTCCAATCTCTCTCTCATCTCCATCTCACTACCCCCCTTTTGTTCCTTTTCCATCTTGCTCTCCACTACACTTAAAACACACACACACACACACACTCGCAGTCGCTGTCTTTATTGCCGCCCCAGGCTAACATTAGCGCAGACAGGTAGGATAACGAGTGTGATTAAGATTAATAATAGAATTACATCAGATTGAGAGTGTGTGTGTGTGTGTGTGTGTGTGTGTCCACGTATGTGTGTATGTGTATGTTTCCGGTGATATGCTTAGATTTGATTAGCAACAGAGGTCACACACTGATTCCCGCGCTCCCTCCTCCTCTCCTCCATGTTTTCTCCCCACATTTCATCCTCTTTGCTACTTGTCCATTTTTTCTCCTTTTCTGTTTTGTTTCAAATGAAAGAGCCGGGACTTGAACTAAAGATGTCTTAGAAACAGGGTGCCCATGCAAGTCAAATTAAATTAAAGTTTGAACAACAAATTTGATCTTTAAAGACTCCAGTGATTGCCAAAAATGTCTGGAAAGGGAACAGATGAATACTTTCACTATACACATATAGATTATTTGGTTGATGATGTACTATCTTTTGATATATTTGCTGCTATGAGGAACAATCAGATCTGGAAAGAAAATAGTTTTCAGCAACTTTTGTTTACTTTGCATATATACACATTCAGTTCTCTCTCTCTCAGAGCTAGAAATATGTGCCAATTTTTTTTTCATTGCATTTCATACTTTTCCTTTTACCCTGTTATCTGGTCAAGATACTATTAAACCCAAATGCATGTATACTCATGAATAGAACCAGCAAAGAGCCTACATATTCTTTTGATGAATTCATTTCACTCTTTTCAGTCTCTCCATCTTTTACCGCAGAAAGGGACTGAGTTAGTTGAATCCCAGTGGGAAGCTGGCATCAACAGCCAGCTCACCACAGCTCTGGGCGAAGTTCACACTGGAACGGCAGAGGACGGTGAAGAGGAAGAGGAAGATGAAGACGAGGAGGAAGTGAATGTAGACCCCAGCCCCCAGCCACCTGTGAGGCGAGGTGTGATGAAACTACTGGCCAGGTTGGTGCGAGCAGTGTGAATTTGTTCTGGGCAGCGGGGTGGTTTAGTCAGCTAACGTGCTACAGAAAAGCAAAACCTAACAAGCCAAGATGCTAAATATTCACTCTGCAGACCACCAACATCCATGTTACTAACAAACAGCCAGGGCAACAGTGCTACTAGAAATCCACATCAGATAACGTGGAACAAACAACAGCTAACCATCAGTCAACATCAAGCGCAGCATTCAAAACCATGGAGCTGATGTAGCTGTCTTATGTGAATGTTAGAAAATGTTTGTTTGTCTTCACACCAACATGAGAAGCACAATGTGGTTGGTTCTGTTGTGGCCCTTTTACATGTGAGATTAAATGTGCCTAGATGATTGGATTGTGAACATAGTGTAAAAATACGCAAAATCTAGGTGTAAAAGGGCATTCAGGCTGCAGTAAGTGATTTCTAACCACTAGGGGGTGTAAACAAGCAGATTGAGTCCTGCTTTCAGGTGCACAAAAAAAAAAGTTTAAGATGAAAAAGTATGTTTTGGGATGGGAGTTAGGGATGCATTTCACTCTAAAGGTTCCTGTCAG